>NC_080048.1:12272353-12384853 GCF_026212465.1 Amaranthus tricolor
CTACCTGCTAGTTGCAACAATTAATGTTTTCATAAAGATCAAAAAAAAAATATTAACTACTTACGGCTCGTTTGGTTGATGGCAATGAAGTAATGGGAATGAAATGTTGTAATAACAATAGTAATAAAGGAATAGATTTGAGAATTGGTAATGAAGATTTTTTTGTTTGGTGTGTATGGCTAAAGAATGGTAATGAAAGATACTATTCCATTGATTGCATTTGGTTGTTAGTAATAAAAAATAGTCATGACTCTTACTTTCATTATTGTATATTTGTATCTAAAAGCATTATTGATCTAAATTATTCTATCTAATGATTCTTTTTTTAATAATAATATTTTTTTGGATAATTACATTATTGTATATTTGTATCTAAAAACATTATTGTATCTAAATTATTCTATCTAATATTCTTTTTTTAATAATAATATTTTTTTGGATAATTACATACATTACCTTTTTTTTCTTCATTATTTTTTTTCTTCAGCTCGAAACAACATTATCTTATTTTATTACCACAGTAATACTTCATTACCATTACAGCCTAATACCAGGTTGTTTGATGGTAATAAAAATGGCCATTAAAGGCGTCCAAACAACCAAATTTTTTATTACTTAATTTTATTACCATTACCGTCCTCTAATACCATGTTTTAAATGGGCCGTTAGAGTACTAAAATTTGATTGTTGCCATTAACTGCTCCGCATAAGTAAAAATTGCAATGCTGGATTTCCTCAGATTTTGAGAAACATATATTCAACATTTTCACTTTTTTATAGTGCATAGGAAAGTATAAATAAGTCAAAAACTACTACTTCTTATAAGTACTTATAATTACCATGCAAAAAATGGTTGGACTGAAAAGCTGATTAAAATTTTCTTTAAGCATTGAGCGACCAAATCCTGACTGTTATTCAGTCGCAAATTAGTCAAAATTTCAAAATTCAAAATGCCAGTTGTGGTAAAAAAAACACGGTCAGTGAGTCAGAACTGGTCAAAAAGTGTTGTCAGTCTGTACAGTGCATACCGAAAGTTATGTGACTAAATTTTAGTCGCTATTTAGTCGGTATATTTTTATATTTTTTGTTGAATTATTTTGCGGGTTTCAGCAATTGTTATTTGCAGAATAATGGATTTTACGTAGTGAAAGAAGTTGGATGTAAAAGCGAAGTTGTAAAGGTGTTTATAACATTAGTTATTTAGAAGAGGTTAAGGAATTTATACAATTTGCAAATAAAAATGCGTGGGAGGGATGTCCGTGCAAACGGCGTGATAGTCGTAAATTGCTTGCTCGAGAAATCGAAAGAGATCATCTATTAAAAAAGGGGTTTGTCGAAAACTACTATGATTAGTACCTTCATAAAAGTTCTGAAGCTGTACCAAGTAATATGGTGGTTCCGGAAGAGCAACAACAAAACATAGTGGAATATTCGATATGCAAAAATGGTGTATAATGCAGCTGCGAGTAATTTTCCTGATACGCATCATCATTTACTACCTCAGTATCATAGTCGCCCTTACATATTGAAAAAGATCCGAACCCTCAATCAAGACATTTCTTTGATATGTTGAAAGCTGACAATTTACCTCTGTACCCTGGTTGTGAAATTCATACTCAAATGTCGAATATAGGAAGAATAGTGAGTCTGTAGATGGACTTTCGTATTTTTGAGAGAATTTATAATGAAAGCTACTAAGAAGTTTTGATTAATTTGTTGGCATATACCAACATTCTCACAAAGCAGCTACTTCTTGTTGTTGTTTGTATGTGATATCGATCAAGATAACATGAGGCCATATACGTAGAAATTGAATGGATGTAGGGTATGTCATCAATGAGTCAAGTGTCTATCAACATTTATATTCATCAAAATCACATAGTTATGGATTGTTGCTAAATATTGACAATTTTATATTGGAGACCTGCCATCTATTTTATCACATCTAATAGCTTGTTGGAGGTTATGTATTTGATTCATACTAACATAAACCCTATGATAGTTATGCCTAATCAATGTCATGATGAAGGCAAGTTGCATACCAGTTAAGCTAAGTTGTCTGATATGATGTAATAGTCCGAGTTAAAGTGAACCAGATATTCACATGTAAATATGAATTCCAGTTTACACGTCGGACATTTAAGTTAAACTGGATTCTAGGACTGATGACAATCTAGTGATAAAGAAATAAATAAATAAACGACAATGATAATAAAAATCCAGCGAAAGTCTTATGAGTTCATCCTATGCAAAGGCTCTAACAATTTTAATTCATACTCGACTTTCAAATTTTGCAACTCATATCGTTGCTGGTCCTGTTCAGGTTTTGGAGGAATACACATGGGAGAGCTAATTCCAAGGCAAACTTCGACCTAAGACGTTGCCCGTCCTATTTGGATTGTCAAAGGTAAATTATGCATACCCGCATGGTGACCGTAATGATCCAAAATTATTATGGGAACAAATAATAATAATAATAATAAGTCTAAATACAATGTAATAACCCCATACGGGTAATAAACACAATCATCCTCAATTTCCAAGTTAAACTCCTTTCAAATTATTGTCTAAGCCTTAAGTGATATACAACATCGCATCATAGAATGATTACGACATTACTTTACATAACCGATTACAAAAGTAGGGCTAAGCATGTAACTTAGTAGCACAATAGATCAACACAATTTTTTCACGAATAGAGTCTCCACCTCTTATGAACCGAGGTCAATTTTAAAGATCAAAGGTTGAATTAGAGCAATTGATCATATAAAAACCAACCTAAGAATGTTTTTTCTCTATTTCTCTCTTTTCTCTCTTGATTGGGCGAAATTTTGAAGGAAAAGGAAAACAAAATTGATTTCTTATTCTTCAAAAGCACATTCAGAAGCCAAGTTAATTGCCTAAGTTAAATACCCATGTAAATGCTCATAAACATGCCATTAGTGATTAGAGAGGAGTTACATGAACTCCTCCACATTCTCATTACAACCGCCCAAACCCTTTAATTGCCCTATTTTTATTATTTTTTAATTTAACTAATCATTCGATATAAATTGTAAGACGCAAAAACTATTATGCGATGATATACACACACAACAAAAATTAAACGATTTCAAATTAAAGTGTAAGTAGTTTTTATATTTTTCATCGACTAAATATATATTAAATAATTATTTATTAAATGACATTTTAACAGGGTGTTACATATGATCTCGAATGTCAGTTGGCAACCTATTTTCTTTAATGCGACCATCTCTGTGCATTGGAAATATGTGGTTGTGTCCTTATTTCTCACTAGGACTCACTCTCATCTTTTATGACCTTTGTTTAGATTTATGACAATATCCAATAATTATAAACTGACAACCACATACCCTAGTTCTTTATCCTGATCGAACCACATTATTTAAATCATGCAATTAACCTCTAAATCTACCATATTAATTATAATGTAGGTAAAGACTCATTGTACAATTACTCTTCTTTAGTAAATAAGACGCACAAGTAAAATGAAAATCAATAATAATAATAATAGTTATCTTATTCCCTTAATATCAATTGCTAACACCCACATTTATGTAAGGCTTTGGATTGGGTGGGGGCACTTTACATCCACCAATTTCACTTTATATTTTTTCAAATAATGTTAATCTTAAACCATTTAATTCTTCTTAACCTAATCATCTAGGTTTTGAACTTGCTATCACTTTGTAAATGATCTTTAACCTAGGCTTTGATAGCAATTTTTTAACATCCTCAAATTTGAATATTTTCATTTTATAAAATATGTTGAAAAATCTTTGGTTCAATCTTTAAGGACTTATTTGGTATGAACACTATAAATGGAATAGAATGAAATCAAATAAAAAGAAGAAAAGGTAATAGTTTTCGTTACTTTTGATATGTGTTTGATATAAGTGTATAATAATCAAATGGATCCTTCTTTACTCTGCTCCTCTAAAGTATCTTTCTTTCATTTATGAACTATCTTCAACCCATAAAATATACATTTAATTAAACATTTAAAAAATTACTTTAATATTTAAGAAAATTCTAAAAACTCACCAAAAATAATACAAAAAGTTAAAAAATCTCTAAAAAATTACTCCAAACAACACAAAATTAAATCATCAATAAAAAAATTCAAATAAAAAATTAAAATTAACAACCTTTCACTTGCAATAACATACAGTTATGCAACAATGGAGATATCTGTTGGGATGAGTTATCCCACATCAATAAATTGAAAATGGTGTGCACGCTTTATAAGCTATTAGAGACTTTCTTCCCATAGCCATATGGTTTTGGGATGGTATATATCTCCTTGGCTTATGAAGTGTGTGCACTTGTATCCCCCGTTAATATGCTGACATTCACAATAAGTCCAGCCTAATTTAACAATATCAAATTATCAATAGACTATTACCAAATATTTGATCCTTTTCTCTGCATCTTTTTTTGTCTCTTATTTTCCTAAAATAAAGTAATTTTACTGTTAAAGTTCATGATTATATCTTTAGTTTATGAGAGATAAATTTATTTAATCGGAATGCTTTTGTACTAAATTAGTTTTAGGAGAAAGAATCAAAAAAAGGAGGAGAAAGAATGAAAATGAGGGAGTAGTAGCTATAACCTGATAGGTTGGGAACACTAAAAAAAATGGCACAATTTCAACTAAATATTTTCGACTAAATATTTCCGACTAATCGAAATAGTCGTAAATTTTCGGATTTTTTGACTGACAGGCGTTAATCGGAACTTCCGACTAAATTGCTACTGAATTAATTTTTGGTTGCAATTTTAAATTGGAAAAAAAAGGAAAATCTTAAATTTAATATTTCCGATTAATTTCCGACTAAATTTAGTCGGAAAAATTTCCGACCAAATTGACTGAATTAATTTTAAATGTTTTTTACAATTTTTTATGTAATTTGGTTAGTCTGCCAACTTATTTATTTTGGGTTTGTAAATTCATTTGTTTAGTTAGTTGGTCTTATTAATTTTCGGTTGTAATCTTTTATTATTATTTTTTTTTTTTTGAGAAATTTGTATCTATTTACTTTGGTTTGTATTAACTTTATTTATTTTGTTTGACTAAAATGCTCAAATCCTATTTATTTTGTTTAACTTGCCTTACTAGTTTAATTTGTTGTAGCTCGAAAAGTATATTTTGATTCATTATATTAATTTGTTTATCTTGTTTAACTGAATTTTCTATTGTTTGTGTATTATTATTTTGTCTCTCGTCATTAATTCACTCCAACTAATAATAATACTACAATAGTACAACTAATTACAAATTAATACAACTAATAAGATATTTATACTACACTAATACGACTAATAGTATACAAATACGACTACTAATACATTAATAATGCACGAATACGACTAATAATACATTACTACGAATAATTATATACTAATAAGCTAATAATACACTAATACAACTCATTATATACTAATACAACTAATACTATATTAATACTAATACCACTAATTACATACTAATACTACACTAAGACTAATAGTTACGACTAATACTACATTTATTAATAATAATAATAATAATAATAATAATAATAATAATAATAATAATAATAACACGACTAATTTGACTAATATGAATAATTACATATTAATACTACTAACAATACACTAGTACGACTAGCTAATACTATACTAAGACGATTAATTAAAACTATTACATACTATATTTAATAATAATAATAATAATAACAACAACAACAACAACAACAACAACAACAACAATAATAATAATAATAATAACACGACTAATTTGACTAATACGAATAATTACATATTAATACTACTAACAATACACTAATACGACTAGCTAATACTATACTAAGACGACTAATTACAACTAATACATACTATATTTAATAATAATAATAATAATAATAATAATAACAACAACAACAACAACAACAACAACAATAATAATAATAATAGTTAATACAACTAAATAACTAATAATGCACTAATACGAGTAGTAATATACTTATAGTACTAATAATAATACAACTAATAATATACTAATACAACTAATAATAATACAAATACTACTCTAATACGAAATACTAATAGTAAGACGACTAATCATACTAATACTATTCACAATACACTAATACGACTAATTATATACTAATACAACTAAGATTATACTAATGATATACTAATACGACTAATAATGCACCAATTCGATGATAATAATAATAATAATAATAATAATAATAATAATAATAATAATAATAATAATAATAATAATAATAATAATAATAATAATAATAATAATAATACCGAACCCCAAGCCAGGACTGAAAGAGTTGTAGACAGGAACGACTGAAAGAGCATTGGAAGAATAAATGATCAACTGTCTCAGAATACACGCCACACAGGGGACATAAGTCATCCGCAACTAGTTTTTGGAATGGAAGCTTTGCAAATCTATGAAAGGAGTAGTCATAGCCATCATAGCTTGTCTATCCTATCATGTTCGGAAATTCCGTGATGAAGCTACTTGGTTGGGCTTTGTCAGGAAGATCGAATTAGTAGCTGAACATGTTAGGCTCGATGTCCAAGCTCGTCTTAAGGTCTTAGCCATTGATGTAAATTTAGCTGATTAGGTCTCGTTTTGTTTCTTGTTTTGACCTGTATTGGACTTTGTTCTTCTCCCTAATTCTTCCTTCTTCATACTGATGCAATATAGGGGTTGGTTGAATAGAGTGTTGGTACATTTTGTATTGTTTTCTAGATTTATGATATATATATATATATATATATATATATATATATATATATATATATATATATAATAATAATAATAATAATAATAATAATAATAATAATAATAATAATAATAATAATAATAATAATAATAATAATAATAAGAGTGAGAGGGTGCAACCCTTCCTAGAAGGTGGATACCCGTTTCACACTCATACAATAATCAGGTTAGAGTGTGTTTCCCGATTTGTTTTGTATTGTTTTTGTTTTGGTGAAATGAAAAATCTCAATTTCCAAAATAATACTCCCTCTGTTCTTTTTTAATCTTTCACATTACTATAACGGGTAGTTTCAAAAGTTCTTCCACTTTAGAATACTTTTTATTTTTAGAAAGTTTTTATCTCACTTTTACCCCTTAAAACCCACCCTTTTCTTTTAATGTACCCCTTTTCTTTTATTTATAATTATTTTCTCTCTCATACTTTCAATACAATCATTACTTCACACTACTATTTAATTAAAATAATAACCACTACAACATCATACTTCCAATACAATCATTACTTTACACTACTATTAATTAAAATAATACTCACTACAACCCAAAAATTCTATCTTCCTTAATATGTGTGAAAAACCCAAAGTGGAAAATCAAAAAAGAACGGAGGGAGTAATAATAATAATAATGATATACTAATACGATTAATAATAACTAATACAACTAATAAAACTAAATAACTAATAAAGTATTAATAATGCACTAATATGACTAATACGGCTAAATAATTAATAAAGTACTAAATAATCTACTAATACTAGTGGTAATATACTTATACAACTAATTATACTAATGATACAAATGTCTTGCGTTCGTACCTTTCCCAATACATTTGTGTGTAAGCTGATTATTGAGGTGTTGGGCGTGACATGGGGGCCACATGGGTATGATGTGGCACATTCATTCATCCATTTTTTTTCCTTTTTTTTCGACCAACCTGGTGGTCGGAAAGTTTTAAAAAACCTTTTATTGTCATTTAGGGATAAATTCTGAAATAGTGTTGTCCAACTAATTATTAGTAGGAAATTAGTTGGAAATTTCTTACTATTTTCTGACTAACTTGGTAGTTGGAATTTCCGACTAATTTTCTAACTAACCATGTTTAGTCGGAACTTCCAATTGTTTTCCTACTAAAATGAAATTCTGACTAAAATGAAATTCTGACCATTCTGAATAGACTATCTCAAAATAGTTGGAAATCAGTCGGTATAGCTCTATATAGACTGATTTTCGAATGTTTTGGACAGTCGAAAAGTTAGTGTTTTTTTGTAGGGGAATCAAAGTGCTAGAAAAGAATTGTTACAGCGGAATAGATTGAAGTAATGGAGTAACGGTATTAGTTACTCTAAAGAAACGTAAACGGTTACTTTACCTAAATAACAAACATTTATAAACGATAACGGATATGTGATTCCATTTGTGAGACTGAAAATCTTAATACCAAACAGGCCCCAAGTTACTTTACCGCCACACTATGCATTAACAAAACCATTGTAAGGTTAAGATAATGAAAATAAGAATAAACCCAAAATATTCAACAAATAACTCCTTTATCATATGAGAAATAACTCAAAAATATTTAATATCTAAATATCCAAAACACGTGAATACCAATATTAATAACAAATTTACAAAATAATTACATTATAATTAGAATGGGAAAGTGAACACCATAACAACCTATTTTCATGGTCATCTCCCTGTTTGAACCACAAGTTAGAAGAAACATTATAATTGTGATATTTTTCTCCTTCGAGCTAACTGCAAAATTAACTAATTGGCCTATTTTCTGGTATTGTTGATGGTGGAGAAAGTGAAAAATCAAAATGCGTGTTTGTTTCAGATTGAAATGATGGAAAATTTGATAATTGATTGTAGAGAATGTAATTTTTATTCATAGTTCAGGGTTTGAGATGCTTTTAATTTTAAAACATTGTACATTGAATTTGAATTTGAAAGATTCGATATTTATTCTATTTCGAAATTCTTGCTATATTATGGTTATTGATAATGTTTATCGTTCAAATTTATTTTATATATTGTAGCTAATGTGTACAAAAAAATTATAGTCAAATAAGATCTTGTTTAAATCATCTAATCGCATATTTTCTTGATATTAACTTTTATAATTTTTAGTTATACATAATTCAATATGTTAATAATCAAAACAACACTTAAAATGTGTAAAAAGTCAAACATTCAAGTATAATTAAACAAAGAAAATATAAATATAAGCAACTTTGACCAATTTGAAATTTCTGATTTGAAATCTAAATTTGAGGATCAAATTTAAACATTAAATGTTTACATTTAAATAATTAAAAGATAATTTCTAAAAATTATTTTATTAGGTAAAGTTTATGAGTATTACCTTATGTTAAGTTCTAGTTTGTTAATTTCCAATGTAGTTATATACCTAAAAAGGGGAATTGGGGAATTTTGTTGCTGATATGATGGCTATGTCAATGTGGGATATAGACGGTGCTAATGAAAAATTTTATATTCCCTTCGATTCAGCACTAATGTCCCATTTACTTTTTGGACACTACTTATTTTTTACTCGTAATTTATATTTTATTATTAAACTACAAGTTAAAACATAGTCATGTGGGATCTTGTTTGATTCGCCTCAATGCAAGGATTATTCATATCAACTTTCTATAATTTTTAATAATGCACATTAAAGATATTAAGGATTGAATAAGTGCATTAAATAGAATTCATTAAATAGAGTGCATAAAATAAATGAGATGTTAAACTGAATTGGAGGGAGTATGAATATATTTCCAAAATGTTATTATCTCATACTTGTCTTGATCTATTTTAATAAAGCTTCAAATAAATTTTAAGAAATAATTGCTTTATTTTAAATTATTTGCAATATTAGAAACAACATACTATTTATTATTCATTAATCTTAATTTATAATTAATTTTTAATTTATAAGTCAATATATAATCAGGTAAGATTTTATTTGATAATACTAAATATAAAAATTTTAATATTAAATATTTATATTTAATTATTTATAATAATTAAAAATAATAATAATTAAATTAATATATTAAACCATGTGAAAAATCAGAATAATGAACGGATAAAGTAAATGAACTCATTGGGCATTGTAAAAGGGAGGCTAATGCTCCACAATAATGGGCATCAAAATGCCTTCTTGGGAATTGGGATTCTCACTATTGCTGAATTTCAAGATATTGCAACACTTACTCTTCATCATTCTTCAAACAACAGTTTTCCTCTTTATTTTCTCTTTCACCAGCGCATTCTTTCACTTCCTACTCTCTCTCTCTCTCTCTCTCCATCCCCACCAACCTTTTTGCCTCGTTTCTTCGCCTCCCCATTGGTGGATGAAATGATGGATGCCTTCTTTTCCATCTTTCTTTCTTTCTACTCGTTTCAGAATTAAAGTTAGTGGGAGAAAATACTTTGACGCTGCGAAGCTTTTACTTGGCGTTTTTTTGGGTTTGTGGGTATTATTATTTTCTGGGTCACATCTGATTAGGGCTCCTATCTATTACCCAGATGTTCTGCTTTTCGCTCCCTTTCTAAAGGTATCTTCTCTCTTCATAATCTCCTCATATTTCCCATTCATTAGGGTTTTGTTACTTGTTTAAATGAAGATTTTTTGCTTCTTTGATTAGCATCGTTTGTATGTTATTGTATGCTCCAATTTTGAAGTTGTCTGAGCCATATTTTTACTTGGCCTCCTTATTCAATTTTTTGTGGGCCTTTTTAGTTTTATGCTCTTATGTTTGAATTCATTCGAAAATTACAGTCTTTTTGGCATTTATTTAATATTTTAGCTCTTTAATTGTGTTTTTGACTTTACTTCTATATGATTATATGACTGTGAGGTAAAGAAATTTAGTTGCATTTTTGTTGAGTAATTCTTGTTTCAGAATTTTAATTGACATGTTTACTAGGTGTAGAGTTCACGCAATGTGACAACATACAGTAGGGTTCTTTCTGGTGATGTATTTGTAAATTTTGGTGAGTGAAGGTTGAGATGGCTGCTGGGTATAATACCAACTTTCACCGGGAAGATGCTTTAAGCTCTATTATGCACCGACATGCCATATCTTTTCAGTCGGGGGCTGTGAATAGCACGTCTGAGATGATTCCGATTGGTCACTATCATGGGATGAATGCTAGTAATGGGAACCTAATGTATTGTGATAGTTCTAACACCATTGGTAGTAGCAGTCCTAGCACAACAACAGCTGGTAATTCAACTAGTTCTCTTCTTTTGGATTCAGTTCCTGGGTTAAATCATGATGCAAGTCTTGCTGTTGAGTGGACCGAGGAAGAACAATTCAAGTTGGAGGAAGGTCTTGTAAAGTTAGTATTCTGTTCTTGTCACTTTTGCTGGTTGAAAGTTTTAGCGTCAACTTGTCTTTGTCGATTGCAATCTCAACGTATGTTTTGTGCAAAATTAATGGTCATTACTCTTTAGCTCTTAGAGTATCTGATGAAACTTACTTTATGCTCAGATTTCCAACTTTTGGCTACATGAAAATGAAATTTTTGGGAGTTTCTTCTATTTGATCTTTGAAATATTGACTATCTTTCAAGTGTTTATTATATTCTTCAAATTGCTTATCTGCTGGAATTTTTTTTGCTTTACCCGTTGCTAGGTCTTTAAGAGATTATTCCTTTGTGGAGTGAATTTTTTGCTAGACATTTTGTAAACAAAAGTTTAGAAGTTGTTTAGGTTTAGGTATGTGAGAAAAAAGTTTTGCACTCTATTTCCTTTGGAAGCGTTTGACTGAGAATATATATATTCTCTTTTCATTGCTTAAACTGAACTGATTTACTGCACAGAGAGATGTCCTAATTCATCTGTCCACCAACAGAGTTTTAGTTTCCCACTACTGTTTTATTGCTTTTTGTTAGACGAAATTCTTGCACCATCTGCAACAACAACTATCACATGATCAGACCATTGCTTCTGCAATCTTGACTCACTACAAGTATGCTCTTGGATAGTTGTATCTTAACACAAGCCCTATGTTGCCATTCAAACCAAGGCACACATTTAGAATTTTCACTATCATCCTCAACATTTGGAGAAGTAACATGAACATCCACCTCATTCTCACCGCCTGTAAGAAGTCGTCACCATAATTTTCAGCATTTTAGACTGAATATTGCAAATTTAAGGAGATAGTGACAGAGGGAGGTGAAAGAGAAAAATTTGATATATAATTGCAACTCACAATGAACATTATGGGCACTTTTTCAATTGGTTTGGTCATTAGGCTTTGAATCTGCGTTTAATTGTGGTATTTATTCTTTAATTGGTCAGATTTAACAGTGTAGGAAGGAGTGTAGTATTGGGGACTATATCATTTTGGCATCTAGGAGAGTAGATGTGAAATTTGTGGGAGAGTTGAGTGTCGACTGTGTTCCATGATAGTTATGAGATAAATGTAGAGAGAAAGAAAGATAAAAAAAAGGTATATCATACACCCTAGCAAAAAGAAACAATATGCATCAAGCCTTTTAAAGTGATAGGGTTATTGTGGTGAAATGGTTAATGTTTTTGGCTTATGCCTAATCCTATATTTACCAGTTTCTGGTTATTGGAAAACTCTTGAAACTAACTACAGTATTTTCGAATGTGAACCATCAGGTATAAGGATGAGCCTAGTATCATGAAGTATATCAAAATTGCTGCCCTTTTGCGGGATAAAACTGTACGCGATGTTGCTCTTAGATGTCGGTGGATGACGGTATGCTGTCATTCTTTTGCATATTCTACTATTCTCTCCCTCATCTTTAAGAGATGTCATGGAACATGAAATTTTAGGCAGCTTCTAGTGTTTTGGGGAAAATTGTTGATTTTTATGTGTTTTAATTGAATTATGGTATAGGTTTCCATATAGCATTCTAAGCTAGGAATTACAGAATCTGTAAACTACATCATTATTCTGTTTGTTTATTTTTAATATAGGGATATCACCCAGGTTTAGTAGTGTTATTTATTATTAACAGTAGCTCTGATTTCTTACTTTTAAAGATAGGATAAAACGAGAAGTTTCGCAAAGTATATTAATTGGAAATTAAATGTTTACTTAATAATATTTAATAAGTAGGACAATATTAGTGATGGATTGAGTGAAAATCCATTTGACATGTGAAAGGGGATCGGCCATAAATGACATTGCGGCCTTCTTTTGCACTATTGTGTTAGGTTCAAAAACCTTTATAATAGTCATAGTTCAGTGAAGGGGTAATTGTTTTTGCGCTGAGTTAATCTTTCTTTAAGCTCTTTTTCGAACTTAGTTATTAAGACTTATTATGAGGGAAATTTTGTGTCTCCATTTGGTCTTTTGTTCATTATGTGAGTGTGCTTTTTTCCTTTGAATGACACATCCAACTTTTCTTGTTGGGAGAGCTGACCAATCTAGTCTAGTAGTCTAAGTTTTGTCTCAGTCATTATATAGACTAGTTGGATTGAGTACTTGGGTTTAAGCCTTGTGTGTTTTGAAAAGAGCTATTCAGTACGAAGTTGGAACTTGAGCAAAATTCATAAAAGTATTTTCAAGTTCCTCTATAAAATGCCCAATGTTATAGAGCTTAGAGATGTACAAAAAAGGTGGATTTTGTTTAAATATTTTTGATAAACGGAAGCATTCCACTATTGATCTGTGCTAAATTTGTGAATGAGTTGGTATTTTTCTATTTGCAAATCATATGCCTTCATCTCACACCAATCAACTTTAGAATTGAGGATGATCGTCTTTTCTTTCTTTGGTTCTTTACTGAAACAAAGAATGTTTAAAGATCTTTTCCCATTATAAATTAGATTCTTATCTCTTTTCAGCTTTAATTTTTTGTTTGAAGCAATGATTATGGTTTCAACTTTGGATCTCTCTCGTTGTTAGATATGATTGAAAGGAAATACAAAGTCACATTGCATCCTTTCCTTATATTCACCTACTAATTAGTAAGGTTATTGTGCACTTTGTATTTTACATTTCCTCTAATGGAAACTCATATATTGGGCCATGTCGTGATTATGCATTTGTGAAATGTAGGTCTTAGGAATTTAACGTATTTTCTTTTTCATAGTATTGTCTAAAAGCATTGTTTGAGAGAGATATATTTGGTTCTTATTTATAAAATTGTATTTCCACAGAGAAAGCGGAAAAAACAAGAGGAATATCACTCAGGAAAAAAGGGTAATTACAGAAAGGTATGGTTTTATTGAAATTTTTCTATTTTTAAGAGAGTCTATTGTATCCTAGGTGAAAATATACAGGCCAAACTTTTCACAAAACACGCTTTCAGTGCTTTGATTGTTTAAATGGTTTGGTGTTAAAAGTTTCATGACAATGAACATACTAACTATGAAAGTTCAGGATAAGTTCATGGAATCATCTTCAAAGCGTAATTTGCCTTCGACTTCTATGCCTAGCACGAACATGACTCCATATTCTCATCAATCAGACCAGATGGACCAGAAGCAGCATGTAAACTGCAAAGGTCTGTTTTCAAGCTCTTTACAATCCAGTGTTTGTGGTTTGTTGTAACTTTTGATCATGGCAAAGATTTGCAGTTTTTGGTTTGTGGACTCTATCAAAACGGTTCATTTAATCACGTCTACTTATTTGTGTAAAGTTGCAATTGATGTTTGCTAACTAGGGTCAATCAGAAACATCCTTTTTGCTCTTACTTATTACTAATATGGATAGAATTGCGTGTATCTGACCCCCCCTCCAACAGTGCCTTGGTGAGAGCCACTTACTGACATTGAGGTGATAGAATTTTCTTGCATCCTCTTATATGTTAGCTTAACCTAATTTTTATTCTTTCACTTGTATTTTCAAATCGCAATGACTAATACATGTAAGAAAACGTGTATATCCATTATTTTAGATTTTCAATCACCTTGCCGTTATGGGTTTTGGCATGTATAGTGCTTGATGTTTATAGGATGTTATTAGAATAAGGCCTATGCCATTGTTTGATAAGAGAAGCTTTTTTGTAAGAGCATTAACTCATGTGATGTAATCATTCAGTTGAGCCACTATTAGCTTCTAGTGAGCAACAAAGGACTAGGCTTACATGGTTGTGTTTGATATGGAAACACTTTTACTTGCTCCATATTCTCTTAAGAAACATATTTTATGTCGAATAAAATTTTTTAGGTATGCCTAAATACATATTTTTTACATTGTGAGTAGCCAGTTGAACAACCATCTGGTTGATGAACCTTCCTCTGTCGGAGCGGAAGTGGTTAGACCTTGAAGTATATTTGACAGTGTATTGATAATTGCATTTATATGTAAAATTTTCATTTATATTTTTTAAAATTTCTCAAGTCTTTGCAGTTGGCTGAGCTTGAAGCCTTGTTAATACTGTAACTATTATGATGCACTTTCCATTTTGTGCTAATTGGAATTACGTGCTTGGATTTTTTATGTTAAACAGTTTTGACCAGCAAAGCAAAGCAGCTATTGGAGCAGAATGTTCAAACCTTAAATCTAATTAACAGTAACTTCTCATTGTACAAGGTGAGCTTATCCCTCCTGAAATGCAGACGAGGTTTTTTTTTGAATCTGATGTTGAACAAACAACTGAAAGAACTGGCTAAATTCTGAATTCTGCGGTTGGAAATCATCAATTAATTAAACCTTTAAATCTAAAATGTGATTGGATGAAATGTAAAAAAAGCTCGAAATGATTTTTTTTTCTCTCTCTATAAGCTGGCCAACTAGTATGCTCGAGGGAGGATCATTCATATAGAACAAATGTATTAAAGTACTTATCTTGTGTGTTGCATATCTAGCAAGAGAAAAGCTCAACCTTGATTGGTGTAATGTTCAAAACCTATGCAATCATAAGGCATAGCTAAATCTCCCATTTGTATTGCCCCTTAGCTGATTGGTGCAGAGTAATTGGAGAGAAGTTTCTTGAATCTTATAATCCTATGTTAAAATACCAATTTCAGTACCCTAAAGCTTGAGTTTGTACCCTTTGATGTTGAATCTTCAGACTATAGGTGTTCGGTGGGGCAAGTTGGGCTAGAAAAATGTTTAAATGTGTTTTGACACGCCCTGCCCCCGACCCATTTATTTTAGATTTTTCATTTTATTGGGCAAGTTGGGCTAGAAAAGTTAGTATTATTTTAAACTATGGGTTTTCATTCGTTTAATCAGATCCTATTCTATTGTGTATTGAGCCGAAGTTCAAGTATTCTCGTTGCTCTATATGTGATATGTGACCTTCTTTATACTATCAAGCTGTACTTGTCTTGTTCACTGTATAATGATCAACTGGGGTGTTCTCATTGTTACCCTTTGAAGAGGGGGAGGTCTTTAATCTGATTATGGTTGGTAATCATTCTAATGAATTTGTTTATTCAGTTGCAGGATAACATTGACCTCCTCTGTCGTGCAAGAGACAACATTAATAATATTAATACCATGATAAATGAGTATGTATTGTTTTATTCTTTTTTGAAGGAGTTCAGTATGTATTATTATTATTCATTAGCGAACAAAGTTCCTGTGTTTATTTCGGTTTATTAATTGGAATCTTTGAACTACTGCAGCATGAGAGAGCTTTCTGGAAAAATTGGCCAGATGCAAGAGCTTTCATTATGTATTGATCAATATCTCGCAGATAGTCTTTTGCCACGTACAAATTCGGTTGGTTCTCATATAAAGACTTTTGTTAATTAGTAAATTGCATTTCATGCCTTGTAGTCTTGGTGCTTTGCAACACTATTCCCACATCAGATAAAAAATATTAGTGCTCCCTCTTATTCTAATCAAATGTCACATTTGATAATGCATTAATTTTAAGAAAAATGGAGGGAATCGCATGAAAGGAGTAAGAGAAAAAGAGATAATTTAACGGCAATTGTGTAAGTTGTTGGATCCTATGAGAGTACAAGTAATAGAAAATGTTACCGAATAAGGGAATAAGACATTTGATGTAAATTTGCCGAAAGAGAAAACGAGGGAGTACTATTTATCTAAATTACAAATGTTGAGAAACTTTTGATGAGTGCATTGATATTTCATTACCTCAATTTCACATTAGGTGGCTCGTACTCATGCGGGGTTTTGAGGATCGGAAGGCAATGTTATCCTTGTGATAACAAAAAGTTGTCTAGGAGTGAGTTATTATGAAATTGGTTGCCACATTAGATTCACCTTCCCTCCTCTCATCATGTGTTGCCCGAGTTCCTTCATGCCCCTCTCGATGCCTAGTTTTGCCTACTACATCAACCCTTCAACTTTAAACCTCTGGCGCTGCATTCTAGCAATTCCATTAATTAGGACTCGGTAGTCTGCGACAAGTGTTGTTAATTCTTGGTGTTTATAGTCGATTTTTCGTTTAGTAGTATTTTAGGAAGCAAATTGTGCTTAAGGGGGTTCTTTACCGCCTTGTTTGCTAAAGCTATGCTATGAATTCTCCCCTTCTCTTGATTTACATGGATAAAAAGAATAGCAACTGTTGTTTTGATTGATTTAGAAAAACTGATGCACATGTGTGCTTTGGTTTCCACTTTCCAGTAGATAAGGATGTTACCACCTAAGCTGGAGTCGAGATGTTGATAGAAGATGATTCTGATTCTGATTCTGATTCTGCAGAGTGAACAACATTTGATTGTTAGTTAGTAGTTAGTAGTTAGTAGTTAGTAGTTAGTAGTTAGTAGTTAGTAGTGTATATTAGTTAGGAGTTAGGACATTGACATGGTAATCTAATTTTCCACTCTGAAAAAGATGTATCTAATTATTTATTCGTTGCAGTCTGCATGCATTTGTATTTTATATGATGAAAGTTAACCACTTAATTAGTTTTAGTTAGGCTTGATTGTATTTCATTCTCAAATCTCAATACAACAATGTGTTGTAATTTCAACAAGTGTTCTGTTAGACATATCTAAACATATGGACTAATTATTAAAGGCTAATACCCAAATATCCTAATTAATAATCATGTATTCCATTTGAAATTTCCAAACAACCCCTACCCCTAATATTATGATGTCCCCCACATATTGCTGGAATGGACCCTTTCTTAAAAAGATGCCTTTAGTTTTTTTTTTTTTTTTTATTTTTTTATTTTTTTTAGGTGTGCATAGTCATGAAAAAATAAAAAACATAAGCAATGTTGTCGAGCTATCAAATTTCTGTGGTTTTAATTGAAGATGAACTGTTAGATATAGATTTTAACTTTGACTTCAAATCACTTTTTAATTACTATTTTTTTCCATTATATAGTTCAAATTTTGTAATTAATTAATTATTTTGGTTAAAAATCTTTTTAAATAAAGTAATTAATTAACTAATTTTATTTTCTTAATTAAACCTCATAAAATTTGAATTATAATTTAAAATTATTTAAATATAAGTTTTAATAATCTTAAAATCATCTTTAGTTATTTTTCACATAGTAATGATTTTTTTTCGATGAACGGACGTCACAATCACATTATCAGACATGCATTTTGAAAACTCGGTTGAAATGAGTACTTATTCGTCTATTTTCGAAGCTGTATAATTGAGAAAATATTTGATATCGTCTTTACTAGTGCTAATTGTTTTTTAAGAAAACATTAGTCACTCGTATGGTGCACGTTTTTTAAAATTTTGAGGCGTGGAAGTTTTGTCTAAATAGTATTTATTTGTCTTTTTTTTTAAACGGATGCCACAATTATCCTTATGGAATACATACTTTCAAAGTCTAGTCTAAATTATTAGGCTATTTAACACCATATTTACTACTGCTAATAGAATTTTTCAAAAATCGATGTTATGATCAACTTTGTGGGGCTTGTACTTAAAAAATTCGGTCGAAATAAACACTTATTAGACTATTTTCAAGACTCACAAATTGAGAAAATATTTAACGTTGTTATGAGTGTTAATATTTTTTTTCAAAAAAAATAAAATAAAATAAACTCAAAATAAATAAGAATTTATTTTCAAAAAAATGATTTAAATTCTTAAAGAGTCAAAATGATTAAATTAAGGGGGCGTTTGGTTCGCACAAGGGAATCGGAATGGAATGAGGAAAGGGAATGAAGGAGAAAGGAATGGATTCCCCTAATTTAGCCTAGTCGTTTGGTTGTGTTCAGGATACGGAATGAACTGCTCATTGATTCCCTTTGTGACTGTTTGGTTCAAGTTAAGGAATCAAACTTTGAGTTTTTAAATTCTTTTATATTTTTTCCAAAAATAACTAGTTGTTATGTGATAAACTTGAAAAACTTATTTTTAAAAAAAACATAACTCTAAATAATAACCTAGCTCGATTGATTACATATAATCACTTGTTTGTAGATCAAAATACATACCAAAAGTGTTCTAGTCCTTTCAAAATCATTTTTGCAACCACAACATTAGATCTAAGCATTACTATTTCCTCCAAGAAGACTCTTAACATAAGCACTTTTCAAAGCGTCGGGACACTTTGAAAATATCAGGAGCTTGTTTGGTTGTGCGGTTAGAATGTTAGCCACTTCAAAAACTTGGTTAGGAGTTACACCTTCTAAATTGAAAGAGAGTAGTTCCTCTAACACTTGCTCAGTCTTTTCAACTATTTTTTGCTCACGATCATCAGTGCGGGCCATCACATTTGCCATAGTTGAAAGATGAACATTCATGTCTTTCATGAATGCTTGTAAGCTAGCCAATTCATTAGAACTACCTTCACCAACATTTCCGGTCTTACTTCTTTTAGAAGTTTTTTCAGTCTTCATCTTTTTTGCAGGAGGAGAAGTGACAGTTTGAGTGGCATTACCACTAGCAGCAATTCCCTCATCATCACTTGAATCAAGTGTAACCTGTGGAGGGGCAATATTTTGCAAATTCTTGATTGCTTCAACATAATCTTCAGCTGGTTTTCCAGTAGCATAATCCTTGCCATAAACATTCATGAGTTCATGAAAGTGCGGAAATGAAACTCCAAAAAGGTTTTTGCAATTCGGATGATTCTGAAAAACAAAAAAAATCTCAAAATGATCAAATATACAACATCATCAAATAATCTCAAACATAATTAAAATGACCCTACAAAGGTTGTCATACCTTGCAAAACTCGTCATAAACAGCCCGATCCACAGAAACCATTTTTTTTTGTCATCATCCCAAACGAATCCACTTATATTTAACATTTGAGAAATAGCTCTAAACTTGGCTACAAGTGTCTTCAGTCGAGAATCAATGTGTGGCAGAGCCTTCAAACCACAACCAGGAAAAGCCTTACCTATGAGCTCCTCTAAGCGAACCATGTAGCCGCTTCTAAATCCATTTTCACACCTCTAGTGAGGATCAACAGCTAGCTCTGACAATGCTTCCACAAGAACTTTATCTTCTTGGGCAGTCCAAAATCGTTTGTTTTTTCCCTTTCCACCTCCACTAGCACTACTTTCATCCATCCTCTATAACATTCAATACAAGTAAACAAAATTGAACCATATTGATCATAGCAAACAAAATTGCATGTATATAAAAATGGAATTAACCAAGAAATATTCAATATAAGTAAACAAAGGAAATTTTCCTCAAGTCCAATACAAGAAAAAAAAATCAAGCATGAAATAAACATACAAGTTTGAAGTTCAAATACAAGAAACAATTTTTTTTTAAATAAAAAGGAATAACATCACAAAGTAAGTCTGCGGTGTCTAGCCCTCCAATCATTGAACATATATTGGGCCATTGTATTTCGAAAATTCGTCCATGGATCGGTTACAGTAATGGAGGTTATGTACTCCACATCATCTTCCTCATTATCATCACTATCATTTTCCTCAAACAAGTCCTCATCATCAAATTCTGCAAGCATGTATCTCTTTACCAAATTATGTAATAAAGCACAAGCAAGTACAATTCGACTATGTGTTTGTAAACTAAACCAAGAAGGACTTCTAAGAATCCCCCATCTTCCCTTGAGTAATCCAAAGCATCTCTCAATCACATTTCTAGCTTTTGCATGCCTTAAGTTGAAATATTCTTCGGCGGTTTGAGGTTGTCGGGGGCCATTATTCCATTCTCTAAGATGATAAAGATGCTCTCTATAGGGTGCAAGGAATCCTTCTCCATTAGTATATCCTCCATCACATAGATAATAACAACCTTGACAAATTAAAAAAAAATATTACTCTCTTACTAAGTTAATCTCAAATAAAATCTATTACGTCAATCAAATTACCTTTTGGAACTTTTAACCCATTAGGCCTAGAAATAGCATCTCGAAGAATCCGACCATCGTGTGCCGACCCCTCCCAACCAGGTAAGACATATATAAATTCCATCTCGGGTGAACATACTCCTAATACATTCATAGCAAGGGTACCTTTTCTAGTCCGATATTTGGATCGATCATCACAAGGAACATTCACTAGAATCATTGTACCATCAAGAGCACCTAATGAGTTCTACAAAACAAACAATATCACTTTAAATTATGTAATAGTCTCTCTATTTTATCTCAAATTAAAGTGTTGGTTTTTATTTACCTTGAAATATTTCCATCTTTCATCGTTGCAATCCTCTTGTATTGGTGTTGGTTTCTTAAGAAGAATAGCATGTAACTTTAAGATTGCTAACAAACAAGCATGAAATTGTCTACTAATAGTTTCACCACTTCTATAAAAATGTGCACCCATCATTCTATTTTTCTTATGGTGAGCTAATGTGTATAAGAAACCCGCAACCATCTCTTCCAAACATGTGTTTCTTGTTTCATTTAATCCACCAATATCTCTAACCATCTCTAAAAGTACACCAAATGTGTATCGATTTATACGAAGATAGTTCCTACACAAAGTGTCACTTTCTCTAATCATTCTATTCAAGTTGTGCAATCTCATTTTTCTCCTAGTTTTTTTTATCAAGCTTAAGATAATGGGAATCGTATATAGTTTTTCTCATCGAGTACAACATCAAATGTAGCAACACAACACAATTAATCATAGTAATTATGAACCGAATACAGTCTCAATTTCTCTTCCTTTTCAAAGAAGTACCAATGCTAGCCATTTTCTGTAGATATGAACATCAATAAGAACTATGTAGAACAACCCAGAAAAGGCAAAAAGGCGATATTTACCCATCAAAATACAATCAAGCAACAAAATTATGTAGAAGAACTTCAACTCATTTACAATTAATCCAACTAAACTATGTAGAACAACAAATCCAGAACAATGGCGTACAGAAATCCAGAACAATTAATCCAACTTCAACCCAGAACATGAATAACAAGCATACAGAAATACAGAAATCCAATTTGATGCAAGTTCATTCACTCGTACATAAATTACATTTGACTCAGAGATTAGGAACAATTCAACAAGAATAACAGGCGTGAAGAGAAATACAAGAAGAGATTCAACATCAAAATAGCAACATTAAAAAATGGCGATACAACAGAGATTCAACATCAAAAATTGGCGGTACAACAGAGATTCAACAAGAACACGATTCTGATTTCCAATCCATCAAAATAGCAGCAGAAGTTAGGAAAAGGAGTCAAGAGAAAGGAGATTCAAATCAACAAGAATAACTTATATTTGACAATGGCGGCAGCAAAATCGAGATTGAGAAGAATGCTACGAACAATGGCGGCAGCAGGCGCAGCAGCTTGAGGAAGGACGCGCGAGGAAGAGATGAGAACTTGAGGGTAATGAAGGAGGCACGAGGAATGGAAAGAGATGAGAACAATGGCGGCAATATGCTACGTAGGGTTTGGAAAGGAGAGGGTGATGAATGAAGGAGGGAATGGAATGGGAAAGTAATGGGGGAGGTGGGGAATGAGGTTTAACTGGATTTGGGTAAACCTAAAACTTTAATGGTTAAAGAAAATCATTGAAATTGGGAACCAAACAACAACAAAGGAAATGGGGTATTTTCATTCCCTTTCCCTTTGATTAATACCCCAACCAAACGCCCCCTAAATGGTTGTGGCCGTAAACATAATAGAATTACCCAATCAATGAATTGAAGTAAAGACTTAAATAAAGAGGAAAATTTGAAAAAACTAAGACAATTAGACAACTTATTTCCCAAAATAAGCTCCGTGAAAACTTATTTCCTAAATAAGCGTCCGTACATCCAGACCAGTGCTTTGGATAAGTCGCTGTTAGTAACAGCGAGTGAAGGGAAAAAAAATTAAAAGACTTAAGTCGCTGTTACTAACAGCGACTTAAGTCGTTTTATTTTTCCAGTTTCTTCTTCTTCCTCATTTCAGTTCGCGTTTTTTTGCTTCATTCGACATCTCCCTCGTTTATCCTCCATTAAAATCACATTCAATCTTTCAACTAAATTCATCAAAGTCGAAGTTGGTACCACTAATTTGTTGTATAATCTTCCTACATCGAATTAAGGTATTTTTTTTCTGATTTTTTTCAATTTTTGGAAAATTAGGGTTTAGTGAATTTTAATGAACTTTCCCATTAATATAGGTTCATATACTTGCAATTTACTAATTGTTGTTGATCTACAGTTTATTGAGGTACGTTTTTATTTGGTGTTGTTGTTCAACTTGTTGTTGAATTGTTGCAATTTATGAATTTACTAATTGTTGTTCAATTTTAAATTTTTCTATTTGGTGTTGATTTTAAAATGTATGTCATGTATAGTGATCATTTAGACTTAAGCTCTACGAATATGTCGAATGTAGTTATTATTTGCCTTGATCTTCATAATTAATAGTTTGTTCGAGAATTTGTTGTTGAATTTAAAATGTGTAGTGGTAATATATTTATGAACACGATGGTGATATTGATTTTGTATTGTGTTGTTGTAGAAATTGATTCATTTCGTGTGACTGTTGTATGCTTTTAGAATGGTTCAATACGATCAACTAGTAACAATGTTAAGTATGTTGGGGGAAGACGTAAACTGTTTGCATGCAATTCATACATGGATTTGAATGAATTTAAACATTTTATATGCTCTAGGATTGGCATTGACACTAAAAGAAGTACTGTCAATTTAAGTTTTAAGTACAATCTTAGTGGAGATTTGTTAGCTTTTCCGCTTGAGGATGAGGAGGCTATAGATGCAATGTGGGTATATTCAAGGTCTACCCTTAGTCCTTCTTTAGAGTTATATGTAGAAGAGGTACCCCTAGGGAATGAAGATATCAATGTTGTGGAAACAAATGCATTCATGAATATAACTCCTTCTGCTCCTTCTGCATTCATGAATATGAGAGAGATGAAATGCACTTGTAACAAACCCTCCATATATCACTTACCTTGTTCTCATGTTCTTGCCGTATGTATTAAACGACACTTATCCTACGAGCGTTTTGTGGACTCCTGCTACACGACCCAGAGCTATGTCAACACATATGAATCCATATTCTTGCCGTTGATTGATAAGAGGTCATGGCCTCAATACACCGGTGTTGATGCGCCATGGGAGGTCATCTCCGGGTACAGCTGGGGTTCGGCAGCCCTAGCGTATCTGTACAGGAGACTTTGTGAAGCTTCACGGAAGAACGTGAAGGAGATCGCTGGGCCCCTGATTATTCTACAAGTAATAATAAGTTTACATGTTACCGTTTTGTTTCATTTATTACATATTTTTGTACCTCTTTTACTTACTTATAATGGTAATTCATAGCTTTGGGCATGGGAGCATGTTCTCATTGGTCAACCGATGAGGAGTGTGGGACGTGGTGCATTTGCGCCACCACTGCTTCCTCCCCCGCATGTGCCATATGGATCGCGGTGGTCCTTTGAAAGACGAACAAGGACCCACACTGGATCGGGCGTGGGGTTCTACCGTGATCAACTCGATCTACTACGTGCTGACCAGGTAACAACTTCACCACAACTTGTTTTATAAGTATCACATTGAGTAATTTATTAATCGAATTTTCACGTTTAGTTTCTATGGGACCCTTACCCCCCTGAGGCATACGCTGCATTGCCTCAGCACTCGGGCATAATGTCAGGGGCGTGGAGAGCATCTGTACCTCTGCTCTGCTTCGACATAGTCGAAGTGCATCTCCCTGAACGCGTATTGCGCCAATTTGGGATGGTACAGGGCATCCTGCCTCCATGTGACACAGAAGCGGAGTTCCACCACTCTCGCAAGGGTCGGGAACCCAAGAACTGGCTAGAGGTCAACTGGCGCCATGTCGCTCGTTGGGAGCACAGGCTAGAGCTGCTGGCCCAAGGTGCGCCGATCGACGCTGAAGGCGCACCTACTACGGCGGATTACATGCCGTGGTTCCTCTCCATTACTCGTCAATGGATGACACCACGAGGTATCATGGCGGCAGCCCAGTACACTCCCGCAGCATCGACGTTGACACACTTTGTAAGTATTCTTCAACATTGATTATTATCCATACAACTAACACTTTAAACATTTCATTAATACATAAGTCTTACTGCAGGCACAGGGCATTGCATCAGTCATCAGCTCCTCCCAAGAGGAGCCCGTACGGGAGATTGCCCAAGGCTTACTCCGAGGGACGCAGTTTCAACAATTCATTATGGAATTGACTGCGCCCGACACCACTATGTACGAGTGCGGTTCATCTCCTCATCATGCCGATGTTCATCTTGAGGAGGTTGACTTAACGTGCCCGGACTACGGTGCCGGGTCCTCACAGGGTGCCACATCATCACACTATCATTCCCCTCCCCTACCCGAGCGTCATGCGACTGCATCTTACTATCGTAGGAGGCGTCGTAAACCGTCACAATTAGACAGGGTACAGGAGGAGGATTAGCATTACAATAGTGTTTGTATATTTTGAAGATTAGTGACATTTTGTATATATTCAACATTTGTACATATTCAGAATGTAGTATGAATTTAATCAAAAACAAACAACCAATCATGTTCAAATAGGGATGTTGCTATCGGACATTCAACACAATTGCAATCATGTTCAACAAATTCATATCAAATTACATACTTCATTCGTTAAGTTAAACTACCGTCACTAACTAAGAAGGCTTCTTAAACTTTCTCATAATCCTTTCAGTCTCTTCTTTCCTATGCGCCATATCATCCATTTGTTTCTTTAGATTAAATACCTCATGTTTGAGCTCTTTTTTTCCTTTTCAAGCCGTATTATTAACTCTCTCTGCCATTTTGTACCCTCCGGAGCAATCCATCTAAAGTATGTGCATCCTAATCCGTCAACCAAGTAGAAAGGGCAAGCAACAAATTTACGCCCTGGATCAAAGTCGCTCCAATCTGTATTAATCTCAACTTCATAACCACAATCACAAAGCTCTTCAATACAATGCTCATTTGACATCTACATAATACATATAATATAGTAACGTAAGTGAACTTTCAAAAATTATATTAACATTTAAAAATTAAAAGTAAAACTAACATAATACATAATGTTACCTTTAGAAATTAAGAGAAGAAGAATGATGTAGAATTGATATAATGAAGTATGGGAAATGATAGAGCTATTTATAGAACATCATTACAACGGCTATTTTCAAGTTCCTAACGGCTATTTTTCTAATCAGCAACGGCTACTTTACTTCATTAAAAAAAAAATTAAAGGGCCTAAGTCGCTGTTAGTAACAGCGACTAAGGCATTTTAATTTTTTTTTTCCTTCTTTCGCTGTTACTAACAGCGACTTATCCAAAGCTCTGGTCTGGATGTACGGACGCTTATTTTGGGAAATAAATTTTCACCAAGTTTATTTTAGAAATTAATTCAAATGTTTTTTTTTTTTTCACTTTTTCAATAAAGAGGAGGTATTAGTAGTCACTTTACTGCCTACTGGGCATACTGGCTACTAAGGGAGGATAAGTTATCTCGGACTTAGACTATCAAGCAAGTCTCATCTCTACTCTCTCATTTCTTAGTTTGTTGAGTTGAAGCCATGGCCATCGTTCCCTCTAATCTCCATTCCCTCTCTTCATCTTTCTCATTCACCAATCCTTCCCCTAATGTCTCTGCTACCTCTTTTACCTTTCAAATTCCCCATAAAACTATCCTAATTTCTCGCTTTTTCTCCAAAAATTCAAATATTCACGCCACTTCTGCTACTTATGCCCAGAATAGTTTCAATTTTTATGGTATGTTCGCTTCCAATCACTGTTTTTATACCTTGTGCAGTTTCTTATCAAGTTGGTAATATCTTTTGTTCAAATTGGGAATATTATCAACCTTATCTTCTGTAGCAATTGTTTTATTGTCTTACTGTTTACTAATACTAATTTGTGTGGAAAGGGCATGAATTTTCATCCTGGTTTGTTAGCGCTTAATCTTATTCTCAACTCAAGTTTGAATGATTCTAATCTCTAGTGTTTACTCTCCAAAATGTCATATAATTTTCGCATTCTAGAGCATATGATTTGACGTAGAGTAATGAATTATAGAGTATTAACAGTTAAACTAAAGAGGATAAAGACGAGTGGATAATATTTTAAGATGGAAAGGAAAATTAGGGAACGGGAAGAGAGGAATCAGGGAAGGGAAAGGAAGGTGAGGGAATGACAAGAGAAGCTTTCCTTGTTCCTTTAGAGGGAAAGGAAGGGTGAGGAAAAGACAAATCACTTTTGTTCCAAATATTTTCACTTTTGTAATGTGTTTGGATAGCATTTTAGAAAGGAAAGAAGGGGAAGGAGGGAGTGGAGGAGATGAAGACTATTGAGTTTTTCATCCAATTCTTTTTAATGTTGTAAGGATCTGTTAAGTAGAAAATTTAAGAGACATCTCCCTTCCAAGTTCCTCCCATTCATTTCCATTCCTTTCTTTTTTGGTATCCAAATTCGAGAAATATTATCCTTCTGTTTCTCTTTTCTTCTTTTCTCTATATTCCCTTCTATTCAAACTAATGTTGAAGACAATTGATCATCAAACAAATTAAAGGAACTTATCCCTTTGAATTCCTTCTCTTCAAATGTCTCTCTAAATTTGTTATCAAAACCGAAGAAATTATGTCGCTCTAAATCCGTTTTCTTCATTCTAATTCCTTCAATTCAAACAAAAGTGGCAGGGATGCCGTGTTGTTAAGGGGTGTTTATCTATTTGGTATGGAGACTTGTTTTGTATGAAGAGTACTTTCCGTTATTTATTGATAGAGGTTTAAAATAAAATACTTATCCGAAAATAATTTTCCATCTCTTTAGAATTAATAGAAAACCATAATCCTCCAATTTTCCATCTCTAATAATTCTATTTCTCTCCTCTTAGGTTAATGCTTTTCTATCAAACCAAACGAAAAATTAATTTTCTTTAATATTTTTCCAACAAAAATATTTCCGCCAAACCAAACACAGTGAAGGATGGGGGTTTACTATATCTGATTTGCATAAATCCAGAGGGTCTAATCTGATGTGCAAATACAACAATACCAAAGCTTGTCCAAATTAAATCAGACATGCATAGTAGACACACCGTTGGCATGATAACTTACGTGCTGTTCCCCACCACCATGACTGTAGGTTGTATTTCTTGCTGCATACTATTTGATCCTTGGCTAAATGTGTACCTCAAAATGCCTAAATCATCAATCTTCTATCTAATATGCTGATGCTTATACTGATGTGGCTCAAAAGGATAGTTCAACTTCTATTGCAATAGTCTCTGCAAACTTCTTTTGCTTGCTTTAACAGCAAGGCGCTCTAATGCATCCTGGTTGAAGGTGCTAGGAGGTCGAGTAATATTCATTTTGTCACCTAGAATGTTTTCATATCTAGGGCAGGGTGTAAAGGAAAGAACATAATTATATTCATCTATGCAAAGGTTCCTGCGATTTATAGTAGTATGACTTTTCACCAACAGTAGTTTTTGAATGCTTTTAGTTTATCATTGTTGGAAACATAACGACCCTATTGAGGCATCTGAATGCAAATATGATTTTCATCATCTTCCGTTCTCACTTCTTCCTCTCCTATTTTAATTGAGTAATTTGATAGGATATACTTGTAAATTGTAAAATTACTTTTGTACCGTACTTGGCATATGAATCCCTAATGGGGTTTCAAATGGACCGGAAGTGTCAATTTTGTTTTCAGTTGGATGTTGGTCATTCTGTTTATGTAGTGTTTCGACTGTGTAAAGTAGAAACTTTAGTTTTGGCAATTACTAGATGCATGTTATATGTTACTCAGCATTATTTTAACCAAACAGAACTTTTAGATGCAGTTTCTCCAGTGAAGAAGCCCAGCTTTCGAAGGGATCTAATCGTTGCACAGGCAACAGAAGCAGTTGCACCAGCCACAGAAGAGACTGCTGCTTCTAAATCAAAAACCTTAAAGAAAAGTAAAAAGGAAAAGTACCCTCGGAGAATACTTGATGTGTATCAGATCCTTCAGGTCCCCATTATAACTGAAGCTGCGATTAAGAATATTGCTGACGAGAACTCACTACTCTTCACTGTTGATGTTCGTGCTGACAAAAAGATGATCAGGGAGGCCGTTACTAACTTTTTTGGTGTCAAAGTTCGTAAAGTAAATACTTTGATTAGGTGAGTGTTTACATTTTTACTTTCTGGCATCTTATTATTCAATGGATCTCCATCTCCAGACAATTTAATCTGCTAGAAAAATTGGATCAGAACTTCAAACACCTTACAACGTTTGATTTCTTGTTTTATAATTTTACAGGCCTGATGGAACGAAGAAAGCATATGTGATGTTGAATAGAGAATTCAATGCTTCAGATCTCGCAAAGAAGATAGGAATCTTCCCTAGCAGTGGCTGATGCTGGAGATTTTGGATGTATAGTATTGAAGCGTTGTTTGAATAGAGAATTAGCAAGTATTCCATTCTTTCAAATCTGTAGCTGTAATAAGGTGAAATGTTTGTTTTCATTGTGTAACCTACTCATTCTATGTTTCCTGTACGTTGTGTTGTGTTTTACGTTCAATATAACTAAGGTTCAAGCTGGTATAATATGGTCTTAATTCGGGTCGAGTTGGGTAGGAAAGAGTTCATACGACGGGTGACACAATCCTTCAGTGCGTTTTGGGCTAGTTTTAAGAAATGTTTATGTAATATGCAAATGAAATATGATTTCGAGATTTTTGCATGAATACATTTCCTACATAAGCCTTTGTTTCCAATTTGTTTTTTTGCATTTTACGCTCCTAATAACATGTAAATGGATGACACAAACCAACAAAAGCATTGCCGGACAAAACAATGTTACGCTCCTAATGAGAACATTTTTGGTTGACGGCGAGGCTAAAGGTTGGCGGAACAATGGGGGGTCAGTGAGAAAGAAAAGGGAAGAGAAAAGGAGATGACGAGAGAGAAAGAGAAAGATCGATAGGTGATGACGGTGAACGGAGACAATGGTGGCGTAAGAAAATTAGTGACAGTCGTCGGGGATATAGCAGCTATTACCGGGAACATGGTGGGGCCCTGCGAAACACGGACACGGCTGGCAACTGACGTGTCGCGTGTCCGACACGTGTCGGACACGGACACGCGATGGACACGCGAAAATCCGTGTCCGACACGCGAAATGAAGTGTCCAATTTTTTAATATTTTTTCGGACACGTGGACACGGCAAGGACACGCAACGGACACGGCAAGGGACACGTGTCTTATTTAAAAAAAAAATTGAAAAAGCTAAAAATAAAGAAATAAACTCCTCACTTACTCAAAGCCCAAAGGTCACGCTTTGTACTGGTCCACTGGAAATCTGGAATTCCATTTCCCTCCCTCTCAAATCTCAATTCCCTCTCTTGCTCTCATCTCACATTCTCACTCCTCTAACCCTAAAAATTCTACGGCTGCTCCTCCACCACGCCACCGCCACCGACGGCTTCACTGAGTGGTGCTGTGGTCTGCTCCTCAAACACTCGACGGCTGCTGTGGTGCTTCACTGAGTGTTGTGGGTCTGCGAAACACGGACACGGCTAGGTTGTTCGAATAATCCCTAAAAATCGATATTTTTGATTTTGTTTTAGGTATTTTCACTCTTTATCCTAAATCCTAATATTAATCTTGTTCTAATCTTTAATCTTAGTGTTAATCTTAAATTTTTAATCTTGTTGAGTTGTTGTTTCAACATTTATTTTTAAATCTTGATTGTGGGTTCTTTTTGATTGTGGTTTGTTGCACTGTAAATGTATTCAAGAAATTAAGAGTTCAATTAAGAAATTATTGGATTGTAAATTAAGAAAATGTATTGTATTGGTCTATTGGATTTAGGACTGTGATGGAATTTGTAAATTAAGAAAACGTATTGTATTGGTCTATTGGATTTAGGACTGTGAATGTTATGTGAGTTTTATATTTTTAAAGTGTTTATTTACAAATATCAAATGAAAGATTGTAAAATTATCTTTAATTTGATATATTTATTATATTACCATTTTCGTGTCCCCGTGTCCGCCATTTTTGAGTTGGCGTTTTCCCGTACCCGTGTCGTGTCCGTGTCCGTGTCCGTTTTAGTGCAACCTAAGTGGGGCCTTGGAAGGTAGTTGGAGTATTAGGGTTTATGAAGTGGAGATAATGGAAAGACGATAGCCAAGTGGGTAGGAAACAAGTACCTCGTATCCAATACTTTCTCCATCCCATAATAGGTGCTACTTTTTCCATTTTTGACAATTTTATATTATTTCCTATATTTTTATTTTTAATAATAAAACAATCATGTATATATTTATTTTACCTTTATTTTTATCCTACTCCATACCTTACTAACTTTTTTCTCTCTTCAATTAAGAATTATAATAAAAGTTATAATTGTAGTTTACATATTGTGTCTATCATTTCTTTAATTTCTCTGGCTATGCAAATGTAACAACAAAAACAAAACGGAGGAATACCAAGGAAAAGGTAGCTTATTGAAATTGCCAATGACATCACATGTGAAGTCATCTATGAAGGTGTACTTCAAGAAGAATTTTTAGAGTGGTGGAGAAGGAAGGTGGGGAAGAAGTGATGATGAGAGAGAAAAGGGTACTGTTAGAGAGAGAGAGGGAGAGGTGGCAATGTGGGGTGGTCGTCGAAATTAGACGAACGAGGAGATGGTCAGAGTAGGCGGTGGCACTGACCAAGAGAATATGATAAGGTGGGTGGCGATTCTTATGGAGGAAAGTGAAAATGCAAGCCACCATTTTAGCTTAAGAAAAGCTATGGAAATTGATAAGAGGGGTACGTCTGTAATTTCCGTTGGAAGAGAATTAAGGTTTATGGGTGATAAATAGAGTTGAAGCATCAGGATTAGTTTATGAGGAGGAACTCGGGATTTTTCTCCCGTGTTAAAAAAGTTCACAAAAACTTAGACAAGACGGTCTCATTATGAAACTGTTAATTTGGGCCGGTTTAATTCGCGCATATAACAGTATTATATATTTTTCCTCGTTTTTTTAATTTTCTGGACATTTATCAATTTTGACCTTAAAGATATCAATTTCAACATAAAGTAAAACTCAAACAGATCAATTAAAATGAAAAAAATTTCAATTTAGACCTATAAACGATCAATTTTAACGTTAAACTGATCAATTTCTACCTAAATATGGTTTATTTTCAAACTTTTAGACCTATAAATGGTATTATTCTATTATTTTATGGAGGAATTTCAAACACCAAATGAATGGTCAATAAAATTATCAATAATAATGTTAAATTATACAATACAAGTATTCTTACTCAATGTATACATGATGGTTTTAATGGAACATAAGAGTGCTTGTACTCTTTAATCATCGATTAATAATAGTGATTTTACTGTTTCCTCAACAAAATCTGTTCATAATGGACTTAAAAATAAAGTTATAGTTGTAATGTTCGCTTACCTTGGATGAAGGTGGAGGAAGTTTCGATTTCGAATTATATCTGCCAATTGATTCAATGAATGCTCTTGGAAATGACCAAGAGTTCAAGAATGGTCTGATAATGGACTTAAAACCGTTATAGAATTGGTTGGTCCAATCCGTTATTTAAATGGTCTGATCTGGTCTAAAAAATTACCAGATCAAAAATTTTGATTTAATCTGATTATAGAGTAAGACCAAACCAAATCAAATCACATGCACCCTTTATTTGTTTCCCATATAACTAGTCTCTTGAAAGACCGTCTCTTTGAGAAAAGTTCAGCCCATTAAAGATTAATGCTTACTTACCGTATTCTTAATGCCTACTTTCATTATCCTTAATTTTTACTTATCGTATCCTTAAAGCCTATTTTCAATATCTTAATTCTTAATGTCTACTTATAATTTTTTAAGAAATATATAATAAGCCAACTCAATTAGAGATAATTTTTAAAAGAGACCGTCTCAAATAAGAATTTTTGTTCCCAAAATTAATTGCACATCAAAATTCAGTGTGCCCAAATATTTTTTTACACATGTTCCACTATAACAAGGCAACATCTCTAAAGCCTAGTCAAATAACCAAACCTTCTCGAAATTTCAAAAGTGATACGAGCCATATATCTCTAATCCGACCATTAAACATATGTTACTTATCCAAACCAACAAATTATTGTCCTCTCTCAGAGTTGTTCTATTTATTTATTGGATTGATTCCACCTATATATTAGATTTTGATCTCTCTCTTTGTGAGAGTTTGGAGTTATAAATTTTAATCTTTAACTAATTTGTTAGTAGATATTAATGTGATGATACAGCAGACACCAAAATTGCAAATACTATGAACTACATCAAATTCAATTCTATCTCAAGACTACAACAGACCGAAAAACCTTTTCGTAGAAGGCTGTATCAAACAGCGATGTGGAAGAGAATATTCAGAATTGTCAGATCTCATACACAACGATCGTCGTTCTGTTAATTTTCAATTATATTTTGTTAAAGTTGTTATATACTTGCTAATTCTTATCTCTGATATAGATGTCGTATAACTCTTTATTCAAAAAAAATCAATAAATTATAGTAAGTTTTTTTTTTCTCCACAAATTATCCTATTCTTTTTCCTTATTTGTGGTGGAATCCAAGCCAATTTTCATCCACCTTGAGGATAAGGTGGTGTTTTAGGCAGTCAGTAGTGCGATAAATAGGTATTTTAGTTAACTAGTATAGAAACTCGTGCAATACACGAATTTGTTAGTATAAAATATATATAGAAATAGTTTTAAATAATAATGCAAGTATAAACTATCGTTATTAGATTTACCAAATACAAGACTTTTTAAAAACAAAACATAATTACCGACACTTTTTAAAATTATTTACCAAATACACTTTTTAAAATTTACCAAGTGTAATCATGTCTCTTTATCTTCCTCGAGCCGGGGGACTTCTTTGGCCGCGCTCTTCTTTATGTGTATGAGTTGCCACCGTCTTTAATTCCCTCCTCAGACCTTGGCCTTAGTCCTCTATGCGCGGGATATACTGGGTAGGATGATGATGATGATGATAACTTTTTTTTCGTTCAATTGAACATATTAAATTTTAAGTTAAAAAAATAGAATTATTATAGTAAATCATAAAAATACTTTACCTAAATTAGCTTTAATTTTAAACAGTAAAAAATTATATTCTATATTAGATAAATATTGTCATGTATTTAACTATTATCTACTTTACGCAATCTTTTGATCTTATTTTCCATCCTAAGACAAAACATGCATTAAATCAAAAAATTTACTAAATTTATTTTCTTAATTATTGTTATATGTTTCAATTTATTTATATATCATTTTTAGCCATATTATTACTTAATAAAAATTAATCAATATAATATGTAATCATTTCACATTTAATGATATTTTCATTTGTCATGCTTTTTTAAAAGATGAGACTTGGAATTTTCCAACACTTTTATAGTATTGTATGATTACTATATTAGTAGGGATTTGGGTAATAAGTTAGCTTTTAGTGCGTTCGTTATTTTAAATAGGGGAAAGTGGGAAGGTAGTAATTATCCTGAAAATTGTTAAACACATTGCGGGTGAGTTTTATACTCAATGAGGAGATATTAAGCTTGAACTATCTTTTCTTATTTTATATTTCACCAATTCTCTATTAAGGTCGTTTCACCGTGAGACGACTTCAATTGGCCAACCCAAACTATTAAAAAAAAACAGTTACATTTATTTTTTTCAAAAAAAACACTTTCTGAGAGTTTAATTTTCATTTTCTTTATTTTTATTATTAATGAGGTGTTTTTATCAATTTTATCCCATTTTATAATATAATTTCACGTTCATCCATTTCATATGATATTTTCAGATTTACTATTTAATTAAACTAGTCAGTTCATAGCATATGAATAATGATAGATTAATAATATTCTAATATTACATTCATATGACTATAATTTCTAGTATTAATCTAATTGCCTGATACTAAACTATACGAAATATAGTAATACTACACTAACTAATACTAAACTAATTTTATAACTAATAAAACACTGATACAACTAATAATATACTAATAATATACAAATATTACATTATTAAGACTAATAATTTACTAATATTAAACTAATACGATTAATAGTAAATTAATATTACACAAATAAGATTAATATTGTACTAATACTAAACTAATACATTTAATTATATTGATACTTTACTAATACGACTAATACGATACTAATACAACTAATAATATAATAGTACAACTAAAACTTACTAATATAATTAATAATGTACTAAAAATACATTAATATGATTAATTTTTTTACTAATACAACTAATAATATACGAATATGACACTAAACACTTCCATAAATCTCCAATTCTTGGAAGCATCCAATGGTGAACTCATTATTTGAGTTAGTAATCGAAAAACTCGTATGTTTTTCATCAAAGTAACACATACCATTGCCTTAAGTCTTTAATTTACCTGATTTTGTGTGTTAACCCCAATATAATTAGTAATATACCATTGATTGGGTAATTCATGTTGAACATTTAGAGTATATAGACCTAGATTTGTATATACTACATACTTAATATAGTAGTTGGACTAAAATAAATATATTATAAGTCCAATTAAATGCATCAAAGAATTTGATGAATCATTACTTTGATTCATAAGTTTTGTTTGATGAATCATTACTTTGATTCATAAGCTTTACTTGGTTAAACATTACTTTGGTTGGTAAGTTTTGCTTGGTGAAACATTACTTTGATTCTTAAGCATTGCTTGGTGAAACAATTTTGTTTCAAAAGGAGGTATTGTTTTATGCATAGCTCTATAAATATACTTAATGTATACTTGGCAAATTTATATATAATATATAAATCCTAACATTGTAGTACTTTTATTCCATACTATAAAATTTCATTGCCCTATCAACTATGATGATCACATGAATAGATTTCTATTCTCTTTTCTTAATTAATTATTAAGAAAAATAACACTTTATGATTTTCATTATAAATTTTTATCATCAAAATAACATATACCCACTCCTCTAGATCATATCTTTGTAAAATACTATTACCCACATGCTTTACTTCAATTTAAAATTTGAACACATGTATATGATCATCTAAAAGAAGATTTAAATGTATGTAAATACTTTCTCACAAATTTAAACACAAAAATATCAAATATAATATATAATTTATGATTAATAAATCTCAAGAAAAACTTACTTGTTTTCCATGATACTTCTTCTTACTAAAGATACCCATGAAAATAAATATTTCATTTGCCATCATCAAAACTTCATACCGAAAAATTGTCCAACTTGATGAGAAAATTTAACGAGATCCTTAACGCTTGCCATTTTTGAAAAATTATCACAAAATAGATTAAAGATTATTGGAAATATAATGCAAATACAAATAAAACAAATCGATTTGTATTTCCTTTGTGTGGATGGCAATGAAACTCCTTACTTTGTAAATCACCAAATGGACACCATGAAGATAAGGTTGCGACAATCAAAGAAGTCTTTCGGAAACTTGATATGAGTAGAAGGTATTCATGCACTTTCCTATTATGATATTTCTCCCACAAAGGTGCTTGGGATGATAAATGAAATTCACAATGAGATACAATCTATATAACAAAATCCTAGCACAAGGAAATTGCAAAATAAATACAAGTGTTGTAGTGAATTATGAACTTTGATGATATTAAGAGTTAATTACTCTCTTAATATTATCTAATGAAAGGAAGAATAAGAATGAGAGTATTCTTAAGAGAGAAATTATAAATGATATGAAATTGGGATGGAATGTCCCTTGTCATGTAACCTCTATTTATAGAGCTATGCATAAAACAATACCTCCTTTAGAAACAAAAGTGTTTCACCAAGCAAAGCTTATGAATCAAAGTAATGTTTCACTAAACAAAATTTACGAACCAAAGTAATGTTTCACCAAGCAAAGCTTATGAATCAAAATAATGATTCATCAAACAAAACTTATGAATCAAAGTAATGATTCATCAAATTCTTTGATGCATTTAATTGGACTTATAATATATTTATTTTAGTCCAACTACTATATTAAGTATGTAGTATATATAAATCTAGAACTATATACTCTAAATATTCAACAATTCACAACATCTATAATATGGATCATAATATTGTACCTTTAATAACACGATTATTGCAAGACAATGTTAAGATGAGGGTTGACGAAGGGTAGATGTTTATTAACTAATATACTTTAAACACAGACATAATTAAAGGTTTAACAGTCACAAATCAAGGATGACTCAAAGGATAATGATTATAAATGATTTGTGCATATGTATAGGAAGTTAAAACTCATAGAATTTATAAAGGTGGAGAGGAATCCAAAAATGATCTAATAATTATAAAATTTAAGATTGATTATCATCATCATCATGCTTAGTGTATCCTGCTCATAGGGACTATGAGTAGGTTCTGGAAAGGAAGGAAGGAGGCAACCTATACCCATAAAGGAGGATGCGGTCAAAGAGTCTCCCAACTCAAAATTTGATCCTCAGAAGAAGTTGTTTCTGCATTAATTTGCCGGCCTACATCATAAGTTTGACCTACAATAATAATGAATATATAGATATACATAAAAAAAACTAAGCATATAAAAATTAAGCGTGTAAAAAAAGGAAAAGTAAGAGCGATAAAAGAAAGCAAAAGACAAGAATATCAACAAGTAAGGGGAAAGACTCAGTAATCTAAGATATGAATAAGGCGCCTCCAACTACCCCTATTTCTGATCAGGTCCTCAGAGTGCTGTAACTCATGCATATCCCTTTTTATCTGTTCCTCCTATGTTCTTCTAGGTCTTCCTTGACATCTCTTATCCTCTACTATGATGCTTTCGATCTTTCTCACGGAGGCATCATATGTCTTTCTCTTCACATGCCTAAACCATCTCAGCCTATTTTCATGCATCTTTGCTGAAAGAGGGGCAATAACCCCTAACTTCTCTCTAAGCTCTTGGTTCCTTATTCTATCCATCATTGTGGGACCGCACATCCATTTAAGCATATGCGTTTCTGTAACTTCTTTCTTATGTTAAAATATCTTCTTTACTGGCCAACATTGTTTCCCATACAACATAACAGGCCTAATAGCAACTCGGTAAAATTTATCTTTTAATCTACTAGGAAACTTCCTATCACAAAGTAGTATAGCACCCTAGTGGCTGCTCGCCACTAAGCCAACCCGCTTGTATATGATTAGTAACATCTACATTAATCTCCACAATACTCTGGAATCACCAATCCTAAACACCTGAACATAGTTGTACATGCAACAATTTCTCCACCTATAGTCACCTCCAGCTCACCTATAGTCGCAAATATTCTATCTTCTTACGACTTATGAGCAACCCTTTATCTTCTAAAACTGCCCTCCACTCTTCCAATTTTCTATTAACCTCCTCCTTAGTTTCTGCTAACAACACGATATCATCCGCAAATAGCATGCACCAGGATACGGTCTCCCAAATTGATTTAGAAATCTCCTCCATAATGACCTTAAAATAAAAGGACTTAGTGCGATCCTTGATGTAGGCCCACTTTAATTGGAAAAGACTTTGTTAATCCCACCGGTGTATGATTGTTAGTCGAAATTTTGTCATACATGTCCCGTATTGCCTTAATGTAACATTGTAAATACCTCTAGCCTTAAGGCTATCCCAAATGATGTCTCAAGGTATGTTATTATACACTTTCTCTAGGTCGATAAACACCATATGCAAATCCTTCTTTCGCACCCTATATTTTTCCATTAGTCTCCCCAATGATTTATCATATAAATAAAAAAGAAAAATATATGTAAAACGATCAATAAGTTTGGTTAGTGTTAACCCTAATCATTTAGAATTAAAGCCTTAACGACCCGTTTGGTTAGTGGTACTAAATAGTAGTAATGGAAATGATTTATAGTTAAAATTTCATCAAAAAGTTCCATCTCATTCCCATGGTAATGAATTTTTTTTTACAAATTTCCATTGCCACCTAATACCACATCTCTCAATGGTAATGCATTAGAATGAATTTTGTGTAGAAAAAAATGAGATGATTGAAGGTTGACAAGCATGATCAATTAGGTAGCCAAGAGAGTTTTCAACCAAAATTACACTTATTTTCATTTCCATCACCACCGTTTATCACCACATACCTAACAGGCCGTAATATTATTACTGTTTGATAAGGTAATTTTCCAAATAAGCTCTCTATATAATACTCCTATTCTCACTTTAACTTATCTTAAAGGGTCCGTACAATATGATAATACTATATGGTGGTAGAGGTGTTCATTCGGGTGATCAGGTCGGTTTCAGACGGGTGTCATTCGATTCGATTGTATTTCGGATCGGTTATATTTCGGATGCGTGTTGCGATGGGTCACACTCGGGTCGGGTCGGTAGTCATGGTTCGGTTGAAGATCGGTAATTTGAGCTATCGGATTAGCATCAATTCGGTGTCGTTTGAAGTTCGTGTCGAGTTTCAATCGGTCTCGGGTTGTCATCGGTTAATAATTGGTTCGGTTTAACTGGGTACAGATCGGTTTCGGGTATTTTTCAAGTAGAATTCGGCTACGAAATTGTGAATTACTAATTATTATTGATCGACTCTGTATCAGATTAAGTTGTTAGTCATTTTTTAATTGATGATAAGGTTCATTTACTTAAAGCAAAATAGTGAAAATGCAAATCAATTAGTGATCATTATACATTGTTACTTTTACTTGTTTGACCAGAAATTAAAATTATAAAGTTCTATCAATTTTCATCTAATTCGATTAAAAGTAGTTAAATAAACATTGAACATTGATTATTAACTTTAAATATATGAAACCCTGTATTTATAAAATTTATTTTATTAAAATATGTATCACTTTATTAAAATAGCTAATAAGATGATTGAATATAAATCGAACATACTTCTATGTAAACAATTGATTTAGGTTTACAATAGTTCGATCTAAACTTCGTTCGGGTTAAGTCGGTTTTAGCCGGATCGAGTTCGTTCTCAAGCATGATTCAGGTCGGATATGACTCGGATCGGTCATTATTAGATTTGGGTAATCTCTGTTAACGGTTATGTGTTGGTTAGAAAAATCGATTACAACTCGGGTTCAGTTTTCCCATTTTCGGTTGTCAACCGGTTCGGGTCGGATAATATCGGTTCGATAAACCAAAAAAAAAAGGAACATATTTTCGGATCGATTTACTTTTGATTTCGAATCGGATTTTCAGTTCAGATTACTTTTGAATAGCTCTATATGGTGGTTAATGGAAACACGTATATAATAATTTTTGTATATAAAAAATAATATTTTATTTCGTGACACATCAATTATCAATCAAAAGGACTACTTTCCAATACAATAAACGTGTTTGTAGAGTATAGTCTGACAAGTGTCATTCAGTGATGTGGGCAAGTTGCAAAGAAATGATGCATACTTAAGAAATTAAAGTAAAACTATACCCTACTTCTATATTGTTGGGGCTAACTAGCAAATTTCATACCTTAGATTTAAAGTTTTTGGCTTATTTATATGGTAGATAAATATTTTTTAATTTACATTGTGATTTTAAATTTTTAACTTTTTTATTTGATGGACAAAAATATTAAGATTTTTGTTAAATTTACGTTAATATTAACTATCATAATGACTTTATTTCATAAAAACAATCGTCATGTTCACCCTTATAGACATATTTATCTAAAATTTGTTTGAAATGAGCACTTAATTTAATAAAAAATTTAAATATTTTGTCTATTATATGAAAAAATTAAAAGTTTAGGATCACCATACAAATTTAAAAAATTTGTCTACTATGTAGAAAAGTTAAAACTTAAGATTACCACAAAAAATTTTCAAATTTAATTAAAGGTGCTAAATAACTTATATACTAATAAACGATCTGATCGAATGTTGGATACACCAATGAACTAATTAGAGTCTAATGGTTAATACATTTAGCAAATGTTTTTGGCAAAGCGATTTACTAGCAAAAAGATTCTAAAATGGTTTAATACATTTAGCAAATGTTAACTTTCAATGTTATTTACTTAGTCGACATGTTATATATTAATTACTACCCTCATACCCTCAATAAATAAAGAGAATTGGAGATTGGAGTAAATATAATGTGATTAGACTCGTTTTATTGCTAACTAGATTTAAAATTAAAAATACAAATTTTTATTAGAATATCTTTAATTGGGTTGGTCCAAAAAGAAAAATATAAAATAAGTTTTTGGGTAGACATTAAAAATATTATAAGTAAATATTTATAATATTATAAGTACTTAAGTTTTTACTCGATGGACATTAAGTATATTGTAAGTAGGCATTAAGAATATAGTAAGTAGGCTAGTAGGCTAAGTTTCTCGGTAGACATTAAGAATATTATAAGTATAGACATTTTAAGTATTTTTTCGATGGGCATTACATACATTGCAAGTAGACATTAAGAATAATGTAAGTACATACTAAGTATAGATTAATGAGTTGGACCTAGAAACGAATCTTACTAAATAGTATTAACAATCGGACAATTAATACATATTTAGGACCCATGGTGTCTACTGTCTAGCTAGGTATGTGTGGTTAGACACAACCCATGATCTGCAGGAATCAAAAATCACTAGAATTATAAATAGACTCCACTTTATGTATTTGGTTTTTGAAGGAAGTACAATTTCATCTGTTTATGCTCACTATTCCTGGTGAAAATTGTTTCACATAAAAAGATACTTAGTGGTTTTTTTTTTTCTTTTTTTTTTTGTTGAATTTTGAGAGAGAAGCATATTAATATTAATATTAATAAAGAGTAAAGGAAAATGGAAGTATGGATGATATTATTAGGAGCATCGGCAGTAGTAGGCATAGGGTGGATTATATGGTGGTGGAATGAAATTTGGTATATGAGGCCAGTTAAGACTAGATGTTTAGCGTTGAACCTTAAATTACCACCTGGACACTTGGGTTTTCCTTTCTTTGGTGAAACTCTTTCTTTTTTATGGCTCTTCAATGTCGTTGCTCGTCCTGATCATTTTATCACCTCTAAAAAACACAGGTATTTTACTTTCTCCTTTCTTTTTTTAATTTTTTTAATTTATTCATTATTGATGTATATGTTTTTTAAAAGCGGCTCACAATATATTTTGTCACCTATAAAATTACAAAAGTACTTTAATTTTATTTACTAAAATAATCATTCATGTCGTGTTTTCATATTTTAAAAGCGGCTCACTTTATTGTTTAAAATTCTTTTAACTAAGATTATGGTCCACTATTTAATATTTTTTTGTTTGATGATGATTTGAAGTAAATGATGGTTAGATATAACATAAAGAAAACATATTATAATGAATAAATTAAACTTTCTAGATATTATGCTTTTCGAGTTCTCATAAAAATATACTATTAACTCACGAAATTAGAAAATTAAATCAAATGTAAAAACAAAATAAATGTGAAAACGAAAATAAAATAAGACGAGTTGAAAAAAATATTCTCTCTTTTTTTTAATTATTTATTTTTTTTAATTATTTATTTTTACCCAAAAAACTTTTGCATAGACCTTCCAAAGTGGATAATATAATAAGGTCGAATGGTGTATATATCAGAAATTGAAAAATATATCAGTAGACCAACTTAATAAATTAAAATTTCTAAAAATTCTAATTATAACTCCATCAACATAGCTCAAAATTGATAAGCATACCTCTACGAATTGCTCAAATTGATGCTGCAAATCCCCAACACCTGAACCTCTTTTTAAGAAAAATAAATCAAAATATTTTAACTCCATAACACTTTTCATATGATACATTCTGTAAAGGGTTCAAAGGTTCCCGAAATTAACCAATAAAATACCTTCACCCTGACATACCACTACCTACACATGATGCACAATAATTACTACTTTTGCAATAAATACATTAATATTGAAAGTCAGAGCAACATAACCAATAAATTATATTGGTGTCCTCTTCAAGTGCGTGCACTCAGTTTATTCCCTAAAAATTAGATTTCTTAAAGATTATTCCAAAATTGTCCTACCTTCTATATATTTCAATGTCTTATATATAGTATTATTTTCCATTATTATTATTTTAAGTCATGACTCTACCTCTTTATAACATATTTTATCTTTATTTTTATTTTTTTTTTGAATCTACTCACAAAAAAAAAATATTAACCCACCAAATTTAATTTTTTAATCTTCATTTCATCCTGTAGAGTAGCAAACATCACTTTTTGTTTGCATTTATGATGCCAACTGATTTTAGGTGCACACTTAGTCCTTTTCTATTTTACTAATAAACTTAATTATTTTGCTTAAATAATAAAATCTAAACTTAATGAAGTTAAGTGACCTAATAAATTATTCTAATAACATGATCTATTAGCATCAATTTCATGTAAAAACATTCAATTAATATATAGCAAATTTAATGGACAGGTACGGAGATAATATAGGCGCCTACAAAAGTCATTTATATGGATCTCCAAGTATTATAGCATGCTCACCATCCTTGTGCAAGTTCGTACTAAATTCAAGCGATAAATTTATACAAGAATGGCCAACCAATGAAGTATTAGGAACTAACACTGTATCAACCATGCATGGAGATCGTCATGCTATCGTTAAGTATTTTATCCAACACTTTTTCAGTCGCCCAAATGCGCTTGCTAGAATTGTGCCTCAGATTCAGCCTACCATTGTTGCTGCCCTTCAATCATGGTCCAAACTTCCCCAAATCAAAACTTTTTACCACATCAAAAAGGTAATTATTAATTAACAAGCAAAAACATTCTATTCTATGTTTATTTTTACACTACTAATTAACCATATTCGTCTGAATTCAGTCGGTAAAGTCCTATACCGATTAAATACGACTAAAAAGTCAAAAGATTGTTCGAATCACCGATAACTTTTGCACAATTAGAACACTAGTCCGAAATTCTAATAAATTCATTAGTTTAGTAAACAATTGGAGTCATCGACTGATTTCCGACTAAAATTTAGTCCTTGCGATTTTGATTACACAAATAGGGTTAGCCAGAATTCAAAAATTCAGAATTTTCTATAATTTCTTAAACAAAGTTATCCGGAATTAAAAAACTCACAAATGGGTTAAAACTATCTGTGTCCAACTACAATCTTAGATTTCCATTCTCCCTTGCACAGTCTGGATATGTCACATTGAATGTTAACAGCACTCTAACAGTTGATGGGTGGCACAATACTTCATCTTTCATGTGGTGTTGGACATGCCCCTAATTTCACTAGCAATGGCGTTCGAATAATACAATCGTTGTAATATGAGGCTAAGAGGAATGACGTGCCCCTTATTTGACTAGCAATGGCGTTTCAATAATACAGTTGCATGGCACGTGTTCCGACTTACTTCTTTATGTTTCACTCTAAACATAGTCAGAATTTCCGACTAATTTTCATCTAGTAGAATATAGTGACATGAGTCGGTGATATAGTCGGAAATTTCCAATTGAAAGTGGATAGTCAAAATTTATTATTCAGTAGCTTTTTACATGTATTCATCGCGCAAGGAGGTCTTAGTAAATAACGGTTATTTGTGATGTTAATAAATCATTCTTTATGTGGTAGGATTTGATAGGATAAGAGTTTTGTTATTTCGATTTATTTTTTTTGTTTTGTTTATTTATTTTATTATTATTCTTTTTGTCTTTTTGTAGTGATTTACGATCATTTTGATTCTTGTTAGTTGTATGCAATATTTATACACAGGTTACACTTGATTACACTATGAAATATATTGCTGGACTTGAAGTTGGTACACAAATTAATGATTTTGAGAAGTTATTTGAAGGTATCATAAATGGCTTTAGAGCTCAGCCATGGAACATTCCTGGAACAACTTATTCTCATGCTGTCAAGGTGTTTCAATACTACTCCCTATATTTATATTTAGTTAAAAAAAGTTTTCATTTTTGTATAATAACACAAAATTACTTTATAAATTCTTATTTTATTGTCGTGAGAGGAAAAGAAAATACGCAAAAAAAGAATTTATCGGGGCTGGAATAAATTGTGGATAAAATAAACAGAAAACATAATTTGGTGAATAGTAAAGATTAAGACAAATGTAGCAAAATCAAATAAAAAAAATTAAAAAATCTAAGATAGTGTTTAACGAAATTAAAACGATCTTAAAAATCCAAATTTATGCAGAAGGAAAAGGAAAGTTTTGATCATTTAAATATTATTATATATTTCATTTATACAAAAATTAAGGAAAAATAAAATCTTTTCGATGGTGGATATATTATTTTGTTGAATAATAAATTTGATGGATGAAAAATGAAGACCGTAAATATTAAAAAATATTAAAATAAAGTTAATGGAAAAATATATGGAACCAAAACTACTCAAAAATATTTTAATAAAGTTAATGTGAAACATGTAAGGACCATAAACAATATAAAAATGTTACAATGAAGTTAGTGAAAATTACATAGAGGTCATATAAAATGTCAGAATGAGGATGTATAAGGTTAATTTTGTTTAAAATTTTTGATATAAACAGGAATATTATTTATAAGAACAATAAATAAAACAACCTAAAATAAAAAATAAAAATAAATTTAAGGAACAAAGAGAGTAATAAATAACTATTTGGGATTAATTTTAATTGTAAGCATTATATGCGAATTCATATATATATATATATATATATATATATATATATATATATATATATATATATATATATATATATATATATATATATATATATATATATATATATATAATATACATTAAAGTATAAAAAATAATCTATAATAATTACAATTTATAAAGGACAAATATTAGCAAGATACGTGGCAATCTTGTCTTTTAATTCGCGCATCTCATCACTTCTCAAAGGGCGTGTTTCCCTCGGAATGTCGTTTAAAACCTATAATATAATATAAAAATAAAAGATTAATATAGAAACATATTTTACCAATAATATATTTAATTAAAAACGTAACAAATACTTACGGCATCTATATTTTCGACTCCAAACTCCTTCACGGATTGTATAATATCGTTCATATACTTCAGCGCGTAGTAGCCGCAGTCATCGGAAGAAGAAGGTTGTTGAAAGCACTAAGAGAAAATAGATGTTAGTGTCAAAAATGATTTAAAACGCATAAAATGGCAACTTAACACGTAATTTCTAGCATATGACTACGATTTTCAATTCTAACCACTTCAACACATTAATATATACCAAATAGTGTTTTGTGCCAAGTTTTGTGCAAAACAAACCAAGTTTGAGCTACTTTACGCGCGAAATTGACAAAAACGCTTAAAAACCCTTAAAATCGCAACTTAACACCTAATTTCTAGCATATGACTATTATTTTCAATTCTAACCATTTCAACACAATAATATATACCAAATAGTGTTGTGTGCCAAGTTTCGTGCAAAACAAACCAAGTTTGACCTACTTTACGCGTGATATTGACAAAAACGCTTTTTGGCATAATATGTCGACTTTGGAAGTTCATTTCCCTCAGGAAGCATCTCACCTAACGCTTTTAATAACATTGTGAAACTAGCGTCACTCCAATTAAACTTTGACTTAATGTTGAAAATTGTCTACACTGCTGTTAGTTTTGTGAACTTTGTACATCCAGGGTACAAAGGCTTTTGAGAAGCCTCTGTCAACAAGTCAAAAACACGAGGACGTTTTCCTAACTCATCCTCGACTCCCTCCATCATCTCATCAACACGATTCACATCCTCATCGACATTCTCTTCATCTGTCTCATACCCATCAACATGATCTACTACATCTTCATTGACATCGGCCACACTATTGACGTCCTCAACAACACTTTTCTCTTTGTAAACTCCCTCCTCACGATGCCAAACCCAAACATAATATTGAGGCCTAAACCCACGTCGAAGTTTGTGCTCCCTAAGGATATCAACACTATCTACCTTTGATACATTGCCACAACTGACACATGGGCAATAAAAACCAACTCCCCCCCGTCCTAACTTGATGTTCAACCGCAATACTACAAAATTCTAATACGCCATCAATAAATTCCGACGATTCAATGCTTCCATACATCCAAGAGTGATCTTTTGTCATCCTAATTAGTGCGATTAATTAATTTAAAACAAAATTAATACACAACTTTTAAACATATATACTTAACGAACTCTAACTAACCACAAAATTAAATAATAATCATTCATTTAACACTAATTAACCCAAATAATAACACAATGTTTTTTAAACTGTCCAAATGAGGTTTATTGTAGTAACCATAATTAATATTCATATAAAAACAATAAAAATAAAATCACATTCATAAACTTGGACAACTAATTAACATTCATATCAACAACGCATTCATTTAACTATAAACAACCCTAATTAAACCTAATTTACAAAATAGAAAAAAAATTACGATAAATTTAAAACTTAAAAACCCTACACATTCATAAATAAAATGAAGAAATTACTTAAAAATATAACAAAATATGATATATATGTTAAATTTAAAACTTAAAAACAACAACAACATACACATTCATAAAGTATGACAAATTTAAACCTAATGTACAAACCACACACAAACCACATTCACAAATAATTACTAAATATGCAAATAATTAATTAACAAACCACATTTTTAACTAAATTACTAAATTCGTGAGTTTTGAAGATGAATTTTTATCTTTTATTTTTGTGATATTAATTGATTTTTATGGGTTAATGACGGTAAAAAAAACTAGAACAAAGAGGTGATTTTAAGGCATCATGTATGTTATTATTATCATTATGCCCAGTACATCCCATACACATTAAGTATTGAAGAATGATGATGATGATGAACAAGAACATAGTAGAAGAATAGTAGGGTTTATGAAAATTCGAAGTTTGATGATGAACAAGAACAGCAGCAAGGATTTACCTTCAGAAACCGTTTGTGAAGATGAACAGCAACAAGCTAAGAATGATGAACAACAGCAAATGACCGTTTGTGAAGATGAACAGCAACAAGAATGATGAATAACAGCAAATGACCGTTTGTGAAAATGAAGATGAACACAAGAAACGAACACAAATCTTGATGCTTAATCTTATACGTTTGTGAAGATGAAGAAGAGGAACGAAGCAAATGAAGATGAAGATGAAGCGTTTTTTCAATGAGGAACAAACCAAACTGTATAACGTATTTGAGAAGGGATATGCGAATAAAAAAGAAACTGGCGGGTTTTATCAAATGTCCAACGGTCATTTGCTGCAGTTCAAAACAAAACCGAAGCAATAAAAAATTTTGTTAAGGGTTATTTGCTGCGGTTCAAGCATAACCGGAGCAATTAGAATTTTCATGAAGATATATTTGCTGCGGTTCAACCAAAACCGGAGCAATTAATCAAACTTTGAAGAGTTATTTGCTGCGGTTGTGGAAAAACCGGAGCAATTAGTGCAATGTGAAAGGTTATTTGCTGCGGTCAAATGGATAACCGCAACAATTAATATATATATATATATTTTTTCTGATACATTTTCCTACTTTTTGCTGCTAATACACAAAAACCGCAGCAAATGATGAGCAGCAAATACATTTTTTTCCACTAGTGTTTTCATAAAAAATAACATCCCTTGATACAAAATAGTTCTTTATTTGTTTCCAAGTCATACAAACGCCAACCCTTTTTGCCAAAAGGAATCCTAAAAAAAGACACTTACAAGAATGAGGACCAAATTTATCTTTGATACGTGGTCTGTTATTTGCATAGCAAAGGCAACCAAATGTATGAATAATGGAAAAGTTTGGAGATTTACGAAACAGAATTTCGTAAGGGGATTTATTGTGAAGAATATGTGTTAGGGTGCAATTTATTAAGTAGGCTGCAATGGTAACACATTCACCCCAAAACTCAATAGGTAAGTTAGCTTGGAATCGTAAAACCCGTACCACATTAAGAATGTGCTGATGCTTACGCTCAACACGACCATTTTGTTGGGGGTGTTAACACAAAATGTCTGATGTAGAATTCCATAGGATGCATAAAACTGATGTAACGTGGTAAACTCTAGGCCATTGTCACTTCTCAAGATTTTTATAGGTTTATTAAATTGGGTGTGAATCATAGTATAGAAATCTTAAATTAATTGTTTAATTTCAGTTTTGGCAGACATTAAATATACCCAAACAACATGAGAAAAAAATCATCAACAATCCTAAGAAAATAATATGCACTACAAATATAAGGACCCCAAATATCAAAATGATATAAATCAAACAAATCATTGACTCTATTATCACTTATTGAAAAAGTATTACGAGTTTGATGAGCTCGCAAGCAAATATCACATGGACAAGAAGACTGATGTAAACTAGAAGAGTTTGAATTATTGGAAAAAACAGGAATGAAAGACAAAACTATGTAAGACGACTGTCCAATAGTCGTTGGTGCCAAAGTTTTCGTGTACTTAAGACACTCGTCTGATAGGCTTGAGTGGACTTGAACCAATACACCCCATCATATTGTTCACCCGCTCCAATCAGGGTCCTCGAATTGCGGTCCTGTATTATGCATAGCTTATTAGTGAATGTGATATTACAAAAATAAGTTTAAAGCAATTGGGAGACAGATTAAGTTACAAGTTAAATTTGGAACATATAAGACATGATGTAATTGTAAAGCATCACTTAATATAATTGATTCTGCTTGATTGGCCATGGCTTGTGTCCCGCTAGGTAAACCAACATGAGAAGGTCAAGTAGGACTAAGGGTAGCAAATACACGTTTGTTCCCAGTCATATGATGTGAACAACCAAAGTTAATTATCCAGCGGTGAGAATGATACGTATCTTTGTTTTTGGCAACTGAAGAATTGTTAGCCATGTTAGAAAATAATTTTAATAGATGTTGCCATTGTTCAGTGGAAAGTGGAACACCAGTACGACCACCTTCAATAAGACCCGGTGAAGAGCTACTCAGAGTAGTACCACTAACTGCATTTGCAATTGCTGTGTTGTGATCACCACGGTTGCCGACATACTTTCCACCACGGCCACTGTGTGAACCACGGCCAGTTTGAGTAATGTCATGTCCTCAAGTTTTTAGCATACCACCATTCGGGATATCCAATGAGTTCAAAGCAATGTTGTTGATTATGCCCAGTTTGATGGTAGTGAGTACAAGTGAGAGAATTATTTTGGGAAGCCGAGCCACGACCCTTGAATGGATGGGATCGAGATGGACCCTGAACAGCAAACCCAGTAGCTTCCAGTTTGCGTTCAGTCGAATGAACAAGGGCAAGGTTTCTTTCTTCTGTGATGGCTTTAGAGAACACCATATTTAATGAAGGAATGAGATCTTGCATCAGCATATTAGATTGAACATGAGAGTATTGTGTAGAGTCCAATCCTATGAGGAATTGATGGGTACGTTCATCATCATGCTCTTTAGCTATCAATGCCTTCGAGCCACATGAGCAAGGACATGAACAAGGAGGTGTCAAGTAACCTTGAAGTTCTTCCCATAATTTGCAAAGACGACTGTAGTAAGTGACCACTGAGTCACCAGTCTAAGAACATGAATAAATAAGATGCCGAAGTTCGTTTATACGAGGACCGTTTCCAATCGAGAAATGTTGTTGAAGATCATCCCACATGTCCTTAACATTGTCGGTTAAGGGAACAGTAGAACGTATAAAAGCATCAAGGGTGTTTTGCAACCAAGCCGAAAACATGGCGTTAACAGGAGCCCATAATGGAAAATCAGAAGAGGTTTCGGATGGACGTGATACAGTACCATCAAGAAAGCCAATTTTATTGTTGGCTTTAAAATCATTACGAAGGGATTGAGCCCATTCACTGTAGTTATCGCCACGGAGAACAATGGGAGAAAGAACTAGGTTTGTGTTGCAAGCAGGATGAAGATAATACGGAGATGTGGAAGCAATGGTTTGACATGTTGAGTTATCTTTAGTAGCAGCCATGGGAAGGAAATGAAGAAGAAAACTGTACTAATTAATGGCGTGAAAGGAAAAAAAAATTTAACCTGCTCCTGGTACCTTGACAAAATGATATAGAGCTTAGAATGTTTCTGTGTCTTATTGCTAGAGAAGACAACGTCCTCTTAAATACAACTACTACAAGCTAAACATGGAGATAGAATAATTTATATATCCTAATATTGCTCCTGAATATATGCACTAATATCCTAATGATATTCACTGAATATTGCATTACTAAGAATATATGCAGAAATTATCATATAATACATATAAGATATATACTGCTAATATGATATTCTGATCTGATATGAACTAAATAAATATGGAATTATTTTTTAAGATCTTGAATTGATTATATATTGTCACGTCATTTAATAAGATGGCATATGTCCTGACAAAAAATAATTATACAGTGTCGGATGACAATAATGAAGATGCTAAGGGAGGAAATGAAGAAAAGGAAGCGTAACAAAATAAAAAATAATGTAGAAGAAGGATATATGGAAAATGATTTGATGGAAGGTTTGATGAAGATGAAGGATAAAGAAGAAAAACAATTAAGTGATGAAGAAGTGTTGGATAATGTTATACATACAACCTCTGTTGGTCATATTTCCATTGCCTATGCTGTCACTTGGTCTATCTATTTTTTAGCTAAGTCTCCTCATGTTCTTCATAAACTTCGGGTAATTTATTTTTATCCTTTTTTCACCACATTTGATTGATGAAACTATGTTGATTGTTTTTTTATTTGCAATACTTCTTAAAACACGCATGTAAATGTATTATTAAAATAGTATATATTTCTATTTATACATAAATAACAACTATAAAAAAATAGATTTACTAAGTTTATAAATTATTACTTGCATGTTTATACTTTATAAGTACATTTATTTTCAGCAATTATACGTAATAGCTGAGTTCATTTAAAAATAAACATTAGATGCATTTATTATGGATCAATTACCAACTACAGTCTTAAAGTTCAAGCATTTTAGAATAAATAATCTCGAAGTTTTTTTTTACAAACAATATCCTTCAAATTACCAAATACGATATTGATATCGCCACTTCACCAAATGACCTGCTAAATGACTTTCGACTTTCAATTAAATTTATAAATCTAACCTAATTACCCGATTACTCCCGATAAAACCCTTTTTCTCCAACCTCTCCCTACCCCCCAATGACCACCATCCTCTTACCCCAACACCACCACCACCACCACCATTAAAACCCCACCTTTAAATTTTCTTGCCTATAATTTTTGTTATCAGATTCAGGGGATGAAGGTAGGGTTTTCCTCACCTCTTTAGCTGTGCTAACCCATCCCCAGATCACAACTTTCTGTCCTACCAATTCCAATCCACCATCTTCACATCTAACAGAGTTTTTAGAACTACCATTTTGGAGTAATTTGAATTCGAAATATGGGGTTTAACTATAGATTCGACCTGTTGATGGGTTTCTAGGTTAGCAGAAGAAAGTTCTTCTTTTGAAGCCATTAATGGAGGAAATAAGAAAGAAGATTAATGATTATTAAATTTGATGAATTTACAATGTTTGATTTTCTGAGGAAAGAAGATGATGCGTTTTGATGAGGAAAGAAAAATTCTTAGCTTGAGAAAGATGATGATGAAGGAATTGATTTATTGATATTAAGTATTTTATTAATGATAAGGTTTATGTCTGGCAGAAGTGGTTTATTCACCATTATTTTCTTTTTTAATGTTTGTTGAGTGGATTTACCTTTGGTTATTTAAGGAGGGGTTTTGGTAATGGTGGTAGTGCTGATGTTGGGGTGGGAGAATGATGGTGATTGTGGAGGGGTAGAGACAGGTTGGGGAAGAAGAGTATAATCGAAGGTAATTGAATAATTAGGTTAGATTATAAATTTAATTGAAAGTTAAAGGTGATTTAATATGGTCAATGGTAATTTAGCAGGTCATCCGATGATTAACATGGTTAATCGGAGGTAATTTAATGGTTGTTATTTGTAAAAAAAGACTTTAAGGCTGTTTATTATAAAATTTCTAAACTTTAAGGTTGTAATTGATAGTTGATCCATTTATTATTAACAATTCAGGCAAACATAGATTTATTAATGTTTTTTTTCCAAAAAAAATATACGTACAAAAGTGATGTAAAATTCTTGACAGCCTCAATTTTTCTTTAAGAATTCCATTTAATTAGAGATGGTCATGAGTCGAATTTGGATCAAGTCCAATCAGACCCAGATTCACAATCATTATGTTTTTGGTGGATTCATATCTAAATTTAAGGGTCTGAGAAATTTGGTTTGAAGTCCAGAGTGGCCGAATCTAATCACAAATTTTTTTGTGAGACTGTCTCACTGTGAAATGTTTTCCATATATTGGTTGAATTGTCCAACTAATACAATTATTAGCATTTGAACTCTTTGTTTTGTGGCCATCTTACCGAGAGACGGTCTCTCACAAGAATTGATTTAAGTATTCCTACTTATTTTTTATAGGTTTTCAAAGCTGCATTAGTATTATAATGGATCTCTAAGTTATTGTATGTAAGTCTAAATATGAATCCCAATAAACATAAAACAGATTTATAAAGAATTTAAAGTTAATTTTAGGTTGTTTAATGGGTTGGATTTATAGCATGTACGGTGGGTCTGAGATGGGTCTAGATCTTAAATGGGCTTAGAGAGAGGGTTTGGGTCAAAAAATCCTAAAACCCAAGCTCATTTAATTTTTTTGGACCCAAACCCATACATGATCTGCTGAATCTAAGAAAGTTGGACTCAACTCCAAAATTAAATGCGAGTATAGGATAATACCTATAAAATTTTCGATTTATGACCATCCCAATTTTTAATTAAAAAAAAAAATAGACAATGCAAGTACGTATTAAAAAGGTGTTTGCTGCATTTGAGAAAAAGACACCATGTATCGGTGCTATATGTTAAATACATAATAAAAGATCGAAAACTATTGAAACATAGGAAGAGAACAAGGCTTTGTTAAAGGAGAAGAATAACGATAGCATAACATATGAAGATGTCTTGAAGCTTAAGTATACGATTAAGGTATGTATTAATGTATATTTTTTCTGTTTCATTATTCATGGTACATTTAATTTTTACGCAATTTAATGTATAATTTTAATTATTATATCGTTTCTATGCATAGCTAAAAATTATAAAAAAATTGATAATAAAAGCATACAATTAGACGATTTAAACAAGATTTCACTCAACTATATTTTTTATTACATATTTAATCGTACTATATAAAATAAGCTTGAAAAATAAGTGGTATTCGTAAGACTAATATAGCATGTATTTCAAAACAGAGAAAGTAGTATTTTATACTCCCCCGTTTCATTTTAAATGTCTCATTTGTTTTTTGCACCTTTACCAATACACTAATTCAATACTTAATAACGATAATTATGTATAACTAAAAATTATAAAAACTAGATATTAATAAACCTTATATTAAGACGAATCAAGCAAAATTTGATTTGATTATGTTTTAATGCATGGATTAACAATAAATTACAAAATAAGAATGATTAATGAATAGTAACCCAAAAGGCATGGCTGACCCTAAGCAAGTGCAAGTCGTGCCTACGCCTAGGGCCCTCAAAAAATTTTAGTTTTTCACTAGTGCTAAGGTTTGAACTTTTATATGTATATATATATATATATATATATATATATATATATATATATATATATATATATATATATATATATATATATATATATATATATATATATATATATATATATATATATATATATATATATATATATATATATATATATATATATATATATATATATATATATATATAAGTTTAGGGGCCTATAAATAATCTTTTATTTTGGGCTCCTAAAAATTTAAGGTTGATTATGTCAAAAGCAAATAAGACGTATGAAAAGAAAAGAGTATAATTTTGGAGTATTAATCTTGGGACACACAAAAGAAATAAACATTTATGTTGATTTGTGATTTGTGATGTACGTTACATATCTAGAATGGGCTTTTGTGGCAGGTTGTGGAAGAGACTCTTAGGATGGCCAACCTCTCAGGTTTTGTTTTCAGGAGAGCTACTGATGATATTGAATTTAAAGGTTGTATAACTAACATGTCTTATCAATACATTATTGTAAATCTTTCAAATTTAACCTTAAAGAATATTGTAGCGGTAGTATTTGTTTATTGTTGTCCTCCTTTCTCATTTTTAACAAATATCATTTCTTGTGTTGGTTCCGGTGCATTGTGCATCTCAAGTGTCTTTATGCTTAGAATTTGTTTTTACAAATTTTCTCACTTTAATTCAATTCAATTCATACAATATTTTTACATTCATAGTAAAATGGTCTCTAGTCTTTGAGTCGATTTGAGTCAATTTAACTAGGTTCATATTATGATTCAGTTTTATTTATATTTTGTGGACCTAGGCTCAGACTCAAATTCATAGGGTTTAGAAGTATTAAACTATGACTCAATAGATTTGACGAGTCTAGAGTTTTGAATAAGACTTAATCTAAATGTTCATACTTGACTTTTTAAAGTACACTTTAAGGTTTAAGTAGGCATTAAATGAGTCTACAAGCTCATATAGGTTTTAAATGGGTCAAAATATATATCAAAAGAGTTTAAAATGAATCTAAAATATATCATAAGTTAGATTATAGGTTGCATTTAGGGCATACCTAGACCAATTTATTTTTTTGGACCTATTTATTATTTTGGATCTATATTATATCCTGATCTAGACTCATTGGGTCTGCAAATGGAATCCAAACCCTAAAACTAGTTAGAGTATGAGATGAGCCTAATAGATATTGGACTCATGACTATCCCTATTCTGACTCTCAACTTATATGTTCCAAGAATTGAAAAATATAGTAAGGAAATAACTTTTTTTTTTCAGGTTACATGATACCAAAAGATTGGAGTGTTATTGTATGGTTAAGGCAACTCCATAATGATCCAACAAATTTTGAGGATCCAATGTGCTTTAATCCAGATAGATGGGATGTAAGTATTTTTTAGACTTATCTATATTTTTCTCTTTAAGATATTTACTACTATTACTTAGCTAAGAACATATCCTTTTGGTATAATTTCTGTTAACAAACGAACTCTTATTCGATTCAGTTTAACATATTATTTCACTTTTACATTTTCATTGTTCATTCGTTTTAACTGATTTTTAATAAGTTAAAATTAGACTATGTGAAATTTAAAACAATGAACAAACAAGAAAAAATTGCTCCAAGAACAAGCCGAACAAACTAAACAAAAAAGCATCAATACATGTCAAACAATGCTAGTAAAGCACCTCCACCAAATCATTTATCTCCTACATTTTATGCATTATATATAATGAATAGAGATCAAAATAATATTAATTTATACATAGTAATTAATATGCAAGTGTAACAAACAATCTCAACCAGAGATTTGTACATATGATCTAGAATATGAATAGTAATTTGAAAGAACAATTTCAACAAGAGGTTGTACGAAGAATTCTAGTTTACAAAGACATAGTACCCAAATAAAAAAAACCTTAGGTATCTAGTATCAAATAAATCAAATCTTCACAAAATATAAATTAATAATAATCAATCTCATTTTAATAAAAATCGTAATTTTTTTTAATAATCCAACATTTGCTTTTAGTTTGTTGCCAATAGACCCTTCAAAAAATGACCTGTTATATCGGGTTACATCTCATCTTCTTCCTTCTTTATAACAATTCAATCTATTTTCCATTATCTGAATAATCCCACATTAATTCACAGTTTGTTGTCAATAGACCCTTCAAGAAGCTGAATGAAATTGCTATTATTTCCCGAACTTATGAAAGTGATCATTGCATAAATAGTACTTGTCTTTACATACAAATCCCATCATAGTGGTGTTCAAACAATCCGACCCGCTTGACCCAACCCGCCGATCCACATCCTAAATGGCAGGTCAATTTTTTTAAAAAATAATGTAATTCGGGTTCGCCTTAACTAAGTTGGGTCATAGGCCACAAAATACATTGAATTTGGTACCCGTCGACTTTTTATGTATTATCTTTATAAGTTGAAATTTTACATGTTAAAATTTTATAATTAAATAATTATAAAAAATTAATAATAGTCGTATGTTTTTCACTTCCCTTTTATGTATACTACCCCTTTAAATCAGTGGCAAAGAGAAATTGAGTATTTTAAAAATTGCGGATTTTTTGATAATAATTGAAGAGAAAATGTGTTAAAAAAATTAAATGAGACTTAACTTGTATAGATGAGATATGTTGGATTATTGTAAATTAGTGGCAAAGAGAAATTGAGTATTTAGCTTCTTGAAGGGTCCATTGGCAACAAAATGAAAACAAAAGTTGTATTATTAAACAAAAATTCAAAAGGTAGGATTATTGACGGATAATGGAAAATAGGTTGGATTATTATAAAGAAAGAGAAGATGAATGATAACCTGATATAACAGGTCATTTTTTAAAGGGTCCATTGGCAACAAACTAGAAGCAAATATTAGATTATTAGAAAATTTTCAAAAATAGAATTATTGACAGGTAATTGAAAATATGTTGGATTATTTATAAAAATTTTTCCATAAAGTTATTATTAACTTAGTAATTTATCTTTCAACATTTAACTTGCTAAATAGAATTAAGTACTTATTAAAATCTTATTAATTGACGGGTTATCTAATCTTATTCGTTATTGCAGACACGTCCAAAGTATGGAACATACCTTCCTTTTGGAGGAGGTTCAAGGTCTTGTCCAGGAACTGTCTTGGTTCGAGTCTCTGTGGTTCTTTTTCTTCATCATTTATCTATTGGATATAAGTAAGTCAATTGATCATCTATCACCCTCTTTCATCATTTTTAATATTATGATCTCAACTACAAACCTACACTACAAAAGAATGCTTACATAGTGACAATACTTTTCCTCGCAAAAAATGTCCCAAAGAGCATATAGCGAAGAAAACTGTCCGTCAGGCCTTTTTCGTCGTAAATTTTGACGGTATATTGGACATGGAATACTTCGTCGCTGAAATCGAAAATCTCACACAGAAAATAGAAAAGACAAAATCCGTTGCACTTACTATCGACAGAAAACGTTAGCATAATGACCAGTGACGCCTGTTTCTGTCACAATTCCCATTGCACTTCATAAACCAAATGGCGATGTCTTCGTCCGTCGCAATTCCTGTCGCTTTCTCCATTTATTGCGACGACATAATCCGTTGCAATTTCCGTCGCATTCTAACATATTATATTTGCTAAATTTACTCCCAGATTTGAATTTAATTTTATATGCTATATATGTTTCGTCGCGATATAGTTCAGGGTTTAAATTTTAGTATTTAGTTTTTTTAATTAATGTTTATGATTAAATAAACATGAAAAAACTGAAATAGACAAATGAATCATTAAATTATATAAATGATATGCGTTTGTCAAATTACAACTGAAATAATTATACAATAACATTAAAATAAATTAAACTAAGAAGGAGGATCTTGATGCGGCTTACAATGATGATGCATAAATTAAAGCATTTGATCTCTTTCCATATTAGTTGTATCAAGTGTTCTCTGACGATTTTGAATCGCAGCATTGTTGAAACCACTACTACAAATCGTCATTTGTGCCACTAATTATATCACGGGTAAATATATACCGTGGCAAATAAACACTTGTGCCATGGGTAAATTAATATTGTGGCAAACAAGCATTTGCGCCACAAATCATGCCATGGAAAATTTTTAGTGGTAAACAAAAGCTTGTACCAAAAATTATGTCACATGTAAACATTTACCGTGACAATAAAATTTGTGCCACCAATTATGTCACGGATAAATATTTATCATGGCAAATAAAAACTTATAGGTCACAGGTAAATAGCTATTGTAGAATTGTGTTATAAATTATGACAAATGAATTTGAAATTTATGGCAATTTTTAATCTTGCCACAGAAATAGTATATTTTAAAAGAAAATTAAAAAATAAAAAAGTTTATCAATAATTTAAATTCAAAATCTTCATCCAACTTAATTAGTTCTACATTTATTAGAAAATAAGTAATTATTTTCCCTTATTTTTTAATTTAATACAAGAAAAAAATTCTTTAAACAATGATTCAATTCAATATATTTTAAATAAAAGCGGAGCAATTCTGACTGAAAGTTTTTGACTAACTCAAAACAGTTGGAATTTCCGACTAAATTGTTACAAAATCAATTTTTGGTCGGAATTTAAAATTGGAACAAAAAGGAAAAATTTAAATGGAAAATTTCTGACTAATTCCCGACTAAATTTTAGTCGGAAAAATTCCTACCATTTTTCGACTAATATCCAGTTGGTAAATTAGTCGGTAAAAATTTCTGTGATTACTCCATATGAACAGACATTATGGAACACTTGGCTTGTCATTGCCTCCGTAATATTAGTTAGGGGATAGTATGGAGTAATGTTTTGGCATTATTTTATAAGTTGGGTCTTTTTAGTATTATCTAGAGAAAAACCACATATTAATAATAATAATAATAATAATAATAATAATAATAATAATAATAGATACACTCATACGATTAATAATACACTAATGCGACTAATAATAATAATAATAATAATAATAATAATAATAATAATAATAATAAATAGTCATTGAACCTCTATCTCTCTTCTTTCTCTCTCTAAAAATTTTCTCTCCTGATTTCCCAAGAAATCAGCCATGGCAAGGGGGAGGAGGAGACCAAGGAAGCAGATAGAGCACAATAGGTTGCCTTCATCATGCTCTTCGAAAGGATCAACATCCTCAGTTGAATCTCATGCTGCACCAGCGACATCCCAAATCGACAACCAGGACCTGACCATCCTCGAAAACTAGTTCCTCAGCCCACGAACCTTTTTGCGCCACCGACAGAAGGCCATACTCTACACCAGTTGGTCCAAGGCTGTCCATGGCTCCACCTTTGGTACGAACTCCACTACTAGGGCCCGATTATCAGTGTCCCACAACGAAGCCCTAATGTCTTGATGGTTGGGGTTTCTGTCAACCAAACCCCACAACTGGTCCAAGCGCATAGCCAACAAAGACCAGCACCTACTCTGTACAAACAGAAACCCAATCCAAAACTTGTGCAGGCAGCAACTTCTTAGCAAGTCGAGGCTGCCCCATTGAACTTCAGCAATCCAGTAGCCACCGGAAATCAGTCCAAATCACCTCCTTCCTATGAAAATTAGCGATTCTAAGATTAAGGAGGAACTCCAATACTGAAAATCATTTGTTATATGTTATGTACTTGGTGCTAACCCCTCGATACACGTTATTAAGGGTTTTGTGAAAATAATTTTGAAAACAGAGGAGATTGACAAAATTGGCTCGGTTGCCAAAGGAATTTATCTAGTCCACATGAAATCTATAGAGAGTGACTAATGCTTGTTAATGGTATTTTGTTTGATAAAAAACCATTTGTTGTGAGACCCTGGTCTAAAATATGTCGTATGAGAAAAAGAGCCTTGATACCAATCCCCGGATGGAGTATCTTTCTCGTACACTAATGATGATTGGTATGGAGACCCAATGTCTCCCATTCTCTTTGTGATTGGTATGGAGTATCTTTCCCGTACACTAATGATGATTGGCTGCAATAAGGACTTCAAATTCCACCCCAGAGGTAGAAGAATAAAGCTAAATCACTAGTCTTTTGCTGATGACCTTATGCTTTTCTGCAAAGTAGATCTCAAATCTGCCCAACTCCTATGTCAAGGGTTGGACTCGTTCGCTGCAACTTCTGGCTTATGCGCTAACCTGGACAAATCTGCCATCTACCTAGCTGGAATCCCTATGGATAGAAAGGTAATGATGGCTCAGGATGTTCATCTCCCACTAGGCTCTCTCCCTTTCCGCTACCTGGGTAGTCCTCTCACATTCTAGGAGGATCTCTGCAGCGGACTGTGACATGCTTATTGATAAGATGACATCTCGAATCCGATCTTGGTACGCTTAAAATCTCTCCTATGCAGGCCGCGTCCAACTCATCACCTCGGTACTTACGAGCATAAGCTCCTACTGGTGTATGATGTTTATCCTCTCAAAGGAGGTGATTTAGAAGGTAAACGTTATTTGTTGTTCTTATTTGTGGCACGCTACTGAAAACAATCCTGCTCCAGGTAATGTTGGTTGGAAACGCATCTGTTGTCCGAAAAAAGAAGGAGACTTGGGCATTAGAAACATTGAAACTTGGAACCTTGTAGCAATAGGGAAACTTGTATGATATCCACCATATGATTGAATCTCTGTGGGCGCGCTGGGTGCATGAGACTTATACCAAGGGTGCCGACTAGATGATCTTTAATCGTCCCCCAATAGCAAGCTGGGTTCTCAAGAAGATCTGTAGTAGTAGAAACAAGTTATCTCAATTGGTCCAAAACATCAACTACAATCTGCAAATTGTCTACAGTGAGTACACAAAAAAGGACACCAAAGGTATCCTGGAGCTCTTTTGTTTGGAACAAGGCCACAGTCCCCAAAGCTGGTTTTGTTCTATGGCTTGCTATACAAGATAAACTCAAGACAAAGCATAAACTTTTTCTCAAATAGGGGTTGTTGATAATAACCTATGTCCTATTTTTGGTGATGCTACCGAAACTATAGAGCATATTTTCTTCCGCTGCATCTTTAGCTCTAAGTGTATGGACAACTTGAACTCCTGGCTGGGTATGCATATTCAAAAGCATTACTTGGGTACCATCATGAAAAGGAATTGGAAGGGCTTGTTTTCTCGGAGGAAAGATATCATAGCCTGCATTTGTAGCCTATGCTACCATATATAAAGAGCTAGGATCATCAGGTGATGCATTGTGTCAAACGTGATATCAAGCAAAGGATCATCGCGCTATACCCTCAAAAGGCGTCTTCTCAGGGATGGTTTAGATATCTAGAGTAGTAGCTTGTATTTTGTTTCCTTTGATGGGATCCTCTCCCTCCTATGCACATGAAGAGTGAGGGGGTGAAACCCTTCCTAGAAAGTGGGTACCCCTTTCACACTGATGCAATGATCAGGTTGGAGTGTGTTTTCCTGTTTTCTATTGTATTATCTTTGTTTTGGTGAAATGAAAATCTCAATTTCCAATAATAATAATAATAATAATAATAATAATAATAATAATAATAATAATAATAATAATAATAATAATAATAATAGTACGACTACTTATACACTAATACTAAACTAATATGGCTAATAATAATACACTAATAAAACTAATTACATACCAATACTACACTAATAGTTTAATACGACTAATAATAAATTAATTAGTACGACTAATAATGCACCAATAAGAGTAATAATACACTAAAGATACACTAACACGACTAATAATAATAATAATAATGCACCAACAAGACTAATAATATACTAACATAACTAATAATACACTAATGATGCACTAATACGAGTAATATTACACTATGACTAATTACAATTTGAAGAAATTTAAAAAATTAGATTAGTATCTTACACTATTATTGATTTATAATTATAATTGAGATGTATAATTTCAATACCAATACGACTAATTATGTACTAATACTATATTAACCCGACTAATAATGCACTAATATAACTTATATTATACTAATGATACACTAATATGACTACTAATACACTAATATGAGTAATAATCTACAAATGCAACTAATAATATACTAATACGATTAATAATATAGTTATATACTAATAACTAATAATTTTTAGCTAAGTAATATATATTAATATGAGTAATATTATTCTAATATACGACTAATTTTGTTGCATTTAGGAATATTAGTTGACCAAATTTATTTTTAGTAATTTTGCAACTAAGTTTGTTCAATTAATTATAATTTTGTTTAACTTACATTTAATAATTTTCTTCAATTAGTTAATAATAATAATAATAATAATAATAACAACAACAACAACAACAACAACAACAACAACAACAACAACAACAACAACAACAATAATAATAATAATAATAATAATAATAATAATAATAATAATATTAATAACAATAATAATAATAATAATAATAATAATAATAATAATAATAATAATAATAATAATAATAATAATAATAATAATAATAATAATAATAAATCTCCGGGTTTTGATGGTTACAACAGTAAGTTCTACAAAGAATCATGGTCCATTGTAGGCTCTGATGTGATAGCAGCTATTCAGGATTTCTTTATCTTTGGTAAGCTACTAAAAAGCTGGAACACTGCCTCCATCACTCTCATTCCAAAAGTACCATGCCCCTTACACCCTAAGGACTATAGACCCATCTCTTGTTGTCATACACTCTACAAATGCATCTCCAAGTTGATATGTGCACGCTTGCGAACGGTGATTGGTGGTCTCATCAACCAAACACAAGGAGCTTTTGTCAAGGGTAGACTTATTTTCCATAACATTCTACTGTGTCATGACCTGGTCAAGCATTACTCCAGGAAGAACTGCTCCCCTAGCGGCATGATCAAGGTTGACCTTAGGAAGGCCTACGACACCATGGACTGGGACTTTATCCATGATATATTAATGGCTCTAAACTTTCGTCCCCACTTTACCAAGATTGTTATGACCTGCATTACATCCACACAATATTTGTTGTTGGTAAATGGTCGTCCTTTTGAGATCTTCAAACCTAAGAGAAGGCTACGAAAAGGTGAACCCCTCTCTCCCCTCCTGTTCATCATAGGTATGGAGTATCTATCTAGAATCCAAACTGTTGCTGGTGAGGATCCACACTTTCGCTTTCATCCCCAATGTAAGGGCCTTAAACTGAACTATCTATGTTTCGCGGATGATCTTATGCTGTTCTGCATGGGTCAAGCTCAGTCTGCCCAGATTTTATGTGATTGTTTGGAAATGTTTGTTGTCTCCTCTAGCCTTCATGCTAATACTTCTAAGTCAGCCCTATACTTGGCAGGGGTTCCTGATCCCGTTCAGCTTTAAATAGCCCAACTCACATAACTACCCCTTGGTAGACTGCCTTTTAGATACTTCGGAGTCCCCCTCACTTTCAAGCGCATTTCAGCTACTGACTGTGACTCCTTTGTTGACAGGATTACAACAAGAATTCGTTCCTGGAGTTCAAGATTCCTCTCTTCTGCCGCTAGAGTGCAACTTAAGTCTGTAGTGCTCCAAAGCATAAGCACTTATTTGTGTCAACTCTTTATTCTTCCTAGAACTGTCATAAAGAAAGTGAATGCTATCGATCGATCTTATCTCTGGCATGCTAATCCTAACAAGACAACCCCTGATAATGTCAACTAGAATGATGTCTGCAAACCCAAAAAGAATGATGGCCTGGGAATCAGAAACATTGATAAATGAAATGAAGCTGCGGTGGGAAAGTTGGCTTAGCATGTTACTCACTTATTTGAATCCCTGTGGGTTCGATGGATCCATGGTGTCTATACGAAAGGTGGTAATTGGTTGATTTTCAATTCCCCCATAACAACTAGTTGGTTCTTTAAGAAGATTTGTCGTATTAAGGATAAGCTTAGAGAGTGGATCTCTAAGGACAAGTATAGCATCAAGGAAGTTTACCTGGATCACTTCAAAGGCACCCCCAAAGTTTCAAGAGCAAGTTTGTGTGGAATAGAGCCTCAACTCCCAAGAGTAAGTTTATCCTTTAGATGATTGCTCTGCAGAAACTGAAGACAAAGAGTAAACTTGCCCAGATGAATCTCTTGGCAGATGATCAATTCCAAATGTGTCTTGTAGCTACTGAAACCATTGAGGACATGTTTTTCTTATGCCCCTTCAGTGCTAGATGTATGAAGGAACTTGGTAACTGGCTATCCTTGCTCAATTTCCCTCTGAAACTTGCTAATATGATAACCTACAAATGGAAAGCAACTGGTCTCCATAAGAAGGTGGTTATCTCTGGCATATGCAGTCTCTATTACTACATATGGAAAACCAGGAATGAGGCAATATGGCTCTTGCACATGAGCACTGTTGATAAGATCATGAATCAGATCAAGAGCGAAATCAAGACTAAGTTTTTCACACTATATCCGGAAAAATTGATATTTAGTTGCTAATATTGATATTTTTGCTTTTAAGGTTGCTAAAGTGTATGCACATGAAGAGTGATCTGATACAACCCTTTCTAGAAGGTGGGTACATGTTTTCATACTGATGCAATATTGCATGACGGCTTGACCTAACTTTGATGTATTTTTTCTTGTTTTTGATGAAATGGAATTTTTTTTTTCTTTCTTCAGATTAAAAAAAGATATATAAATATGCATTTTAAATAATTTAAATATAAGAAATTAAAACCTCTAGATAATCGATTTTAGACTTTGAATTCTAAATTGTTAAGAATTATAAGGTCAAGTTCCATTTATGACCCATTTTAGACTTTACACCCAAATGGGTCTAAATTGTTAGACCTATTTCTAGATTTTTCATACCTCTAAATCATCATCATCATCATCATTATACCTAGTGTATGCCGCTCATGATCTCTAAATAATTGATCTAAATATGAGTAAGAATTTAATTAAACTAAATAGACAATTATGAGTCTAACTAAATCCCATCTATAATTGTCAGTGTGAGATACCTAGTAAAAAAATATATTGAAGAAGTTATTAGTTTGATAAGAACAAATATTTTTGATAATATGCAATTATCTTTTGCAGGTGGAACTTGCTTAATCCAGAAGGAAAAATTAAATATCTTTCACATCCTTTACCTGTTGATGGCCTTGAAATCTCTATTAAAGAAGATAAGTATCATTTAGATTGACTTGTGTGCAATATGAACATGAATGTATCATTGAACAAATAAAAATATATAAATGTTGTTTTTTCTCAAATTGATATTTACATGTTACCATTACAAATGCTATACCTTCCCCCTTCCCAAACACCGCCCTTAGAGTGATCAAATGAAAGGTAATGAGAGAAGGATGTAGACATATGCATGGTCGAGCCAACACATAGGATCCATAGGCACGCTCTACTCTTAGCTTAACACAATACAATCAACTTGCAGCAAGGCACAGCAGAGCACGACACACCAACCGCCATAGTGGCGTACAAATGTGCCACGATTACATTTTATGAAATTGACACAAAACGACATAAGGCATGCATGTATCACCCGTCACCACAACATGTAAAACCTTTAAACAAACTTATTGTTGCCCATAAGGCCACAACATTACCCTATATGACTAAATGTGCTCGTGTTGTGTCACAAGCTGTTATTGTGGCTGGCACATTAGAATGCATTATTATACATGAATCATTATGATATGATAAGACCTTTAGGCACGTGACCCTCTTTAACATGGCCCACTAAGAACAACACGTCAACTTGACACAAGAATATTTCATGTTTAATTGGTAGTGTAAAAGCTAAAGAAACATGTTACTTAACGGATACATCCAAGAGTAAATATAAACATCAACGTCTAATTCTAAGAATTAAATACACATGTATAGGATATTTGCATGTCGTTGGTTGGGACGTCTAATTCTTAATTCCTTTTTTTTAATTGACATTTGTTTTAACTTTTGGGTATCTCCATGGGTGGAGAACTATGCAAAACATCGCCTTTATAAGATGAATACTATTATTCCTCCCGTCGCCATAAAATAATATTTGCAATGAAGAACAACTACTTACCCCTTCCGTCCTAGACAACCTGCTCAATGGAGGAGGGGGCATATTTGTCCAAAGAATATGAACTTCTATCACTGTGTTGGGCAGGGGCCCCTTCCCCCATCTAAAAAAGAATACAATGATCCAGTAGACTGGGTTGACCCGCATTTGACGGTCTTCCAAGAAGCTGATCTTGAATCTGGAAGGGCCCTAAAATACATAGGGGCGGTGGTTTTGAAGCTGATGGCTCCTCTAAGGTTGGGTCTTCATAGGGCCTAGTCACCGAAAAGAAAAGGTCCCTAAAGGAGATGTACATTGATGTTGCAAACTTCCAAGCCTAAGAAGGTGATAGTCCTCCCTTTTTAGCTGTTCCATTTACTAACTGTCGTACAGGGAGGTTTTATGAACCTTTTCGAGGTGGTTATGTTTGTGGTTTGGAGTTGTATACTCGTAAGCTCTTACTTTTTTTTATTTTTCCCACATTATATAACCTCTTTTGTGTCTTACTTTGTTTCTTTCAGCACCTGAAACTCAGGTTGTTTCTGGGTCTCCTATTGTTGAGCCAGTGGAGCTAGACCTAGTCTAGGAAGAAATGGATCCAACAGAGGAGGAAGAAGAAGAAGATTTCGAGGATGAGCCCCTCTAGATCTAAATAATGTAGGGAAATTTCCATTTTCAGAAAGTTTGCCATATTTTTTTTTCTGGGTAACCTTTACACTTGTCAGGACCAATTCATGAATCTGGAAGGATTTGTGTTTGACACTTATGTTGTATATTATGGCTACCCTATTTTGATAAGCTGCCATTTTTAAAGCTGCATTCTTCGTGACTTCATCTATTCATTTAAGATTAATGAGTCTAGATTCTTCATTTTTTTGGTCCTAGTGTTGGACCTTGATGGTTTAGACCCTAATTTTCACAAGAATTAGTGCTTCCGAGTCATATACTAGCCTGAAAGGTGTTTTCCCAGTAGCTCCCTTTACAGTAGTTCTTAAGGACCATAAGACATTGTTAATTTCACCAATCCATTTTCTTTTGGCTTCATCAAGTTTTTTCTGAAGCCCATTCAATATCTGTTTATTTGCAGCTTCTACTTAGCCATTGCATTGTGGATTGCAAACTGATGAGTTGGCCACCCTAATTTTAAATGCTTCTAATTAGTCTCTTAGGGTTGCGTAATCAAACTGAGTGTGATTATCATTCGTGAGAATTCTAGGCCGTCCAAATCTAGTAATGATGTTTTGCTAGATGAATTTTTCATCCGTTTTGGATGTCATCGTAGCTAAAACTTCTACTTCAATCCACTTAGTAAAGTAATCACTTGCAACCACAAGAATTTTTTGCCCCTAACTTCTAGTTGAAATAGTCTCACTAGGTTCAATTCTCATTGTGCAAATGGGACAGGATTATGAATATATTTCAGCTTTGATGCAGGCTGGATGATATTGGAAGTAAACTTTTGACATTTTTCACATTTTGAAATGATGTGAAATTTTATTTAATAGCAAGCGCACGACGTACGTGTAGCTGCGGATCGAACACAAGGAAGTTGGGATAAATAATTCACTAATTTCTATTAACTTAATTGCTTAGGAAGAATAAAGTTTGAAAGATTTTTGTCTAACAACTAAGAATACAATAAGAAAATGGGTGGAAACTATATGATGAAGGTATCTAGGGTGTCGAGAGTCCCCTAAATTCTTGTATGATCAACCTCTTATTAGTATCTATGAAATGTCAGATTAATTACGTGATTAAATATGATTTTGGTAATTTTAAACTCTCGCTCTATTGATTAACTATTGGATTTAGACCTTATTAATTCGATTTTCACACGCTAGTTTTATTGAACGAATTAATAAGAATTTAACAAAAATTTACCTTAAAGCAAAGTTGGTCATAATCTCACACACTAGTTCTATTTATTATATCTACAAAGTATGTTTAATTTAAGATAACTGGCACAATTCAATCACTTTAACCCTAATTTCATAGACACATTCAATAATCAAATCATACTTGAATTATAATTTCAAACCCTAACCCTAACAAATGAAAACTACTTGCTAGTCATGTTAATAAACATAAAATCAATAATAATCATGGTGAACATTAATAATTAAAAGCAAAGTAGAATAACTTACTAATTGAGGACATAAACAACCATGAATGACATCCAATTAAGTAAAAGTAGCAATGGAAAACATTGGAATACCGTTTGATAACTAAGGATTTTTAATTTAAGAGAGAAAGTATGAAAAAATTAAAGTATAAAAACTAAAACTAATGAAAAACCGAGAACTTCTTTTTTCCTAAGTTTTTCCTAGTAACTATCATTGCTGAATTCTATGTAAATAACCCTTTTTCTATTACAAATTAAAATAAAACATTTAAATTCTAGAGGAAACGGCTAGCACGTGACTTTAAGCAACAGGTGATGAGTTGTTGCTTCTGAGGGGCGACTCGACTTCGGAAACAAAGCGACGAGTCGTAGCTTTTCGGTGATGACTCGTTGCTAATCTGCTGACTGGCGAACTTTAAACAACTTCCATTTCTTGTTTGTAGTCGGAATTGGACATATGATATACCATTGGAAAGTTCTTGAAGTCAGCTTTCCAATGCCGCAAACCTTGCATCAATATGATCTTTCTATCAAAATTTATGATCAAAAGATTAAGCATGTATTCAATTTCACCTGAAAACTCCCCATCTTCACTGTAAAACATCTCTAACCGAGCAATAACCTCCTTAGTAAACTCTATCATCATTAAAACCATAAGAATTATGCTTAAATAATCAAAACCACTCAAAATCAGCATGAATAACAGAAATAGATAAAGTAGCATAAATCTTCAAAATAAGCACGGAATTACTAATAATAAATCTTCAAAATCCCCATCTTCACTATAAAACATCCCTTCTTAGCTTTTTAATAAAGTTCTCCATCCACCTTGCAAAATTAGAGAAAGTTATTTGTTGATTTTTAGCTGACATAGGGTCTTCAGGGATGATGTTATTCATTTACTTCGGAATGTTTCTACTGTTGATATTAAAGACGGAGGTGACATCTTCATGTATTTGATTGAGTGGCTTCACTTCTACTACAACTGACCTTTTCAGGTTGTGAATACTAGCACTTTCTAGCTTTAATAGGGCATCAACTTGTTCGTTCTAGGATCTAGGAAGCCTTTTAATCTGGAATAGTTAAAATTATGAATTTGATTCTTTTTTTTGTAGATAATTTTACATGACAGCTTCTTTGGCCTCATATTCCCTAAAATCTGGTTCACAACCAATTTTCAAGCTAACACATTTTACTTCTAGGGTCTTACACAGTTGTAACCTAACTATTCACTCCTTCATAATATGCTTCATTATTTGTTGTCTTGAGTTGAAATTCCTGAGCATATTCTATTGTCTTCCTCTTAAGAGTTATCAATATTAAACCTGTTCTTACCCCAACGAGTCTGAATGACCTATTAGTTAGGAGCCATTTCGCCAAGATCTCAGCTAGTACCTGACCGTTAATTGTTGTTCTGGATTGACATTTTACCCCCAATCCATTTAATTCCATGGTGCATTTGGATAAGCTAACAGACTTTTCAATCTTATCTAGACTCTTTTCCAATGGCAAATTTGTCAAGATGACAACCTGATGAGCATCAAAGCAGGGTCTAAGCTTTTTAGATGCTATCACCATTGAATAAGTTGGTTTTTCAATTATGGTGTATTAGATTCAGCATCCAGCAATGTTCTGCTTACAAAATATATGGGAAGGTAGACTTTATCCCCCTTCTTGATCAGGGCATCACTCAAAGTGTTTTATGTAGCTGCCACATACAGGTACAAGAATTCCCCTGTAATGGGTCTAGCCAGATTAGGTAGACTGTAAAGATGTTCTTTTAACACCATGAAAACTTGTTTTTGCTCTTCTCCCCATTCAAAGTTTTTGTTACCTCTTAACACCTCAAAAAATGGCGAAGTTTTTTCAGCTTACCTAACAACTAATTTTGATAGGGTTGCCATTCTCCAAGTTAGCCTCATGATGTCTTTTTTGTACCTGGGTTTCGCCAGGTTTTGGACAACTTGAATGCTTTTTTTGTTTTTTTGGGTTGGCATCAATTCCTCTCTAACTGACCAAGTATCCCAAAATTTTTTTTTTGAGTTAATCTCCAAAACACATTTCTTTGGATTTAGCTTCATCTTATGTTTCTTCATATTATCAAAAGTTTCCTGGAAGTCCTATATCATATCTCTTTCTGATTTGATTTTTACATTTAACTCATTAACATACACCTCTAGGTTCTTGCCAATCTGGGTTTGAAAAATACAATCCATTAGTCTCTAATAAGTTGACCCCACATTTTTCAACCCAAAAGGCATCATGACATAGGAAAATACCCTTGATGAACATATGAATACAACCTTTTCTCTATCAGCAGGGTCCATGAATATATGATGATACCATGAAAAAGCATCCATGCAGCACAACAAGGCATAGCTAGTTGTTGAGTCAACAAGTTAATTTATCATGGGAAGAGGGTAGAAATCTTTTGGGCAACATTTATTCAGGCTTGTAAGGTTTATGCACATTCTCCACTTGCATGGTTGAGCTTTCTTGACTAGAACCACATTGGCCAGCCATTCTACATTTAGGTAGGGTTCAATGTATCCTGTATCTAGAAGTTTCTGGATCATTTCTTCGATGATCTTGTCTTTCTCTGCCCCAAAGTTTATTTTCTTTTGTTTTACAAGCTACATTCCTTCCAGCACATTTAGCTTATGTGTGATAGTTTCAGGATCAATTCTTAGCATGTTTGCTGCTGAGTATGCGAAAAGTTTAGCATTTTGTTTGAGCAATAGGATCAGATGAAAAAAAACTTGAAGGTTCAACTCTTTCCCAATTTTTACAGTTTTTTCAATCCCCTCTTCTAAGGTGACTTCTTCCACATTGTCTTCATCCACCTTCTTTGTGTCCTCTTTCTCTTTGGGCATGGATCCACTTCAATAGGGACTGGTGTCTTAGGCTCAGAACAGGATGATGTAATTTTTGACTTTTTGGATGACCTTTTAGCTTCTTTTTCGGTGGCCTTTGTTGGTTCTTTTTATTTCAAAGGGCGTACATTTGTTTTATGAATAATGTTGCAAGGCCTAGTCATCCATAGATTGCCTCTGGCTCTTCCCACTCTACCATCTTGTCCCACAAAAAGAAGGGTTTAATAATAGGTAGATGGGAACTTAGTTAAACCGTCAATTTCCTCCCCAGGATGTATTTGTATCTTGTAGGATCATCGATGATGTAGAACTCCTGGGGAATTGTTATGGTACTCTATTCATCAGCAATTGTAACAGGGAATGTTATCGTTCCCTCAGTCTATGTTGTCTCTCCTAAAAAACCAACAATGGGTCTGGAAGATCTTATCAGGATCTTATCTACCAGATCCATCTAGTCCCCACAGGACTTGTATATATATTCACTCCTACTCCACTATCAAGCAGTACCCTATGTACAGATTGGTCAGCAATGTCTACAACCATCACCAGAGGGTCTGAATAAGGATAAGTTACCTCCTGCAGTCCTCCTTGGTGATGGTTCTATCTCTGATTTCTAGAAGATGACAAAGATAGCTTTCTTCTTTTTTGGTTCACGGTCATCTTCCCCCTAGATTGTTACTCTTTTCTTTTGGAACCTCCAGCTTGTTGGTTTTTTTGAGCTTTATTACATTGTTGCTATTGTTTAGAAATACCCCCTTTTAATTAAATCTTCAATATTATTCATCAGGGACTTACAGTGTTCATTCTAGTGGCCAGAACAACCATTAATTTCACAGTAGGCTCTTGGATTTTTTTTTCCTATATGCTTCCTTTGTTTTGGACTCTGCCACTGGGAATCATCTTTGTCCAAATTGTAAATTTTTGCAATAGACTCCTTTAGTGGAGTGCAGTCAGTGTAATTGTGACGATTTGAGACATTAACATCTTCTGTTCTTACCAGCTTCTTGCCCCTATTTTTTTGTTTCTTGCTTTTTTTTTGGCCTCCTTCATGGAATTCAAATATGACCATTGGTTACTGAATTTCAAAGATTAATTTTTTGGCCTATCTTAATTCAACCCTTGTCTGAAGGTAAAAATCAGGATATTTTCTTTAGGATTCCAAACTTGAAGATTTTCCTTATGAAACTTAGAAATATAATTTCTTAGAGACTCATCCTTTTTTATATTTTATTGTCATTGTTTTTAGGGATTCTTTGGTTCTAGTAGTCCTAAAAGAAAAAAGGCTTCTAAATCTCTTAGCCAACTCATCAAAGCTAGATTTAGACCTTTTTGGCAAACTTTGTGCCTATTTTTTGGCTTTACCTAGGGGTGCACAAGATAAGGTTTAGTTTGGTCTAACATTAAAATCAGACCAAATTAAAATTTTTGATCTGGAAATTTTCCAAACCAAACCGTTTAAATCACCAGACAGGTTCAGACCAAACCTTTCCACAAAGGTCTGGTCTGGTTTGGTCTATGATTTTTTATTTTAATTTTTTCCAAATTAACTACATCTTGATAGCAACATATTTTTTAAAAATATTATGATTTTTGGTCATCGTACGGTTTGCGGTCTAGTCTGGTCGGAAAAATAAAAACTGAGACTAGACCATCTGTGAATTTTTTTTTAAAAAAAGACCAAACCCTTTAGACCGTAGACGGTAGACCATACCAAATATTAAAATTTCAATTTGGTCTGATTTGGTTTGTGCTTTAGACCAAACTTTGTTCAGCCCTAATTGTAATTGTTAATGTCTTGATGAAATTTTTACACCAACTAACATCTGTGTGACTATCCATATCCATCTTACTTTTTAAGTTTGAGAGGTCGGCAATGGGACAAGTTTCCCTCTTGTAAGTTAGGTGGGCCAGAAACTTGACCCTCTTTGTAGGAGATCCTGCTATTTATGGAGCACATGAGGTTCTTCCTGAAAAACTTATTTTTTGATTTTTAAGGTACTTTGGAGGCAGGCTTGATTCACATTGTGATTTTCCCTTTGTAGATTGGGGTTCTGGCTAAATGCTTCTCTAAACTTGTTGAGATTTACCTTCTCCTTCCCTATCTTAGATCCTGATAGGTTTTTGAGGGAACCATAATCTGCTTCATACTCCCCTTTTTTGGCTAGGAGACTTCCCTAGCCTACTCATAACCGAGGGCCTTTCTTTTATTTTATCACATTCCCTGATTCCTTTGTTGATGTTAGGAATCACATTGGCAATAAACAGTCTTTGTCCATTCTTTCTACAGGTGGGTTTCCCCTATTGAGCAAGTCCCTTGATTTTTTTTGGAGTATTGTACAAGCAATATTGTTTTTCTAATTTAGTCCTCCTGATATTCTCGGGCTAAATAGGATCATTAAGCTTTTTTGGGAGTATAATGTGGTGACTCTCTTTTTTTTTTCTTCTTGTTGGTTCTCAAGAATATATGATCCATCTTCTCCCTCTTTAAAAAGATTTAGGAAGGGTATTGGCTCTCCCTGGTATGGTTCACGGACCCTCTCAGATAGAGCAGTCTCTCGGGCCTCTACTAGTTGTTATTGCATTAGCCAAGGCAGTGGCCAATTGGACTAAAGCATTTTTCAATCAGTGTGAACTGTGGAGGATTTAAGACAATCACATCCTGTTGTTTAGATGGAGTTGATTCCCTCAAACTTTGATCCCTCTTGGAAGGTGAAGGAACATTTTCTTCCCTTTGAAAATTTTGTTGTGTCTTCTCTGGGAACGCCCTTCTTCAACTATTTTTTGACCCGCTTTCCGATTTTTAAAACCGGGTAAATTACCCGGTTTTCCAAATTCAGATACTTTGGGTCGGGTACCCGGGTTTTAGAACGGGGTATTCGGGTCGGATACGGATCGCGAATTTTGGAAACCGGGTACCCAGTATCCGGTTTGAGTAAATTTTTTTTTTTAATGTCAAAAATGAAATTGAAAACCCCAAATGACTTAATCTATCAGATTCCTTCTACCTTGGGTCGCTTATTCCATTTCCAGTCTTCCAGTATTCGCCATTCGGTATTCCTTCTTCCTCCTTCATTCTTGCTGCTTGCTGGCTGCTGCTTGCCTTTTTCCTCCTTCGCCATCCGCCTATTCTAGTCTTCCAGTATTCAGTATTCCTTCTTCTTCCTCCTTCATTCTTGCTGCTTGCTGGCTGCTGCTTGCCTTCTTCCTCCTTCACCATTCACGCCGTCATCTTTAATTGGGTAAGTTTGTTTCAATTTTTTTTGCCATCTTCTTCTTCAGTTCTTCTTCTTGTTCTTCAGTACCTATTTAAATTTTTTTTGCCATTTTCAATTTCGTTATCTTAGTTCATCACCACTTTCGCATTTTCGATTTTTTCACAGAACATCTGCACTCTTCAGTACTTATTTAATTTTTTTTTTGTCATTTTCGATTTTTGCACAGATTTATTCTGCCATTTTCGGTAGTGAATTGAAGATCTACATGGATTCTTACCCACCGGTTCCACCATCTAGATTTTCGGTAGTTCTTTATCATTTATTCAAAATTCTGATATTTATTTTGATATTCTGATTTTTGTTGTGATATTCTGATTTTCGGTGGCCATTTAATTTGATGAACTGTTGATTGTGAATTGATTGTACAACTAATGATGAACCGATTGTGAATTGTTTACTTCTACAAATCCTTTGTTTTTTGCTTTACATTTGGAGAAAATAATTGATTGTCAATCACTGAATTGTGATGAACTGATGAATGAACTGATTGAAATTGATTCATGTAAGTTGTGATTACTGATTATGTTAGCTGAAAGGTCTTGGATGAACTAATGATGAACTGATTGTGAATTGATTGTGTACAACTAATGATGAACCGATTGTGAATTGTTTACTTCTACAAATCCTTTGTTTTTTGCTTTACATTTGGAGAAAATAATTGATTGTTAATCACTGAATTGTGATGAACTGATGAATGAACTGATTGAAATTGATTCATGTAAGTTGTGATTACTGATTATGTTAGCTGAAAGGTCTTGGATGAACTGATGATGAACTGATTGTGAATGGATTGTGTACAACTAATGATGAACCGATTGTGAATTGTTTACTTCTACAAATCCTTTGTGTTTTGCTTTACATTTGGAGAAAATAATTGATTGGGAATCACTGAATTGTGATGAACTGATGAATGAGCTGATTGAAATTGATTCATGTACGTTGTGAGTTGTGATTACTGATTGTGAATTGATTGTAGTATTGTACAACTAGCGATGAACTGATTATGAATTGGTAACTTGTATAGAACATGGGGTCGTCTTTTGATGATAATGGAAATTCATTACTGAATGAAGGAACTCAATTTGAAGAGAGTGTTGATCGCTTGTTCGATGAGGATGAAGATACAAGATCACCAATTAATAAACAGAAAAAACAACCTTGTGCAACTACTGGTACGAGGAGTAATAGGTCAAAATGGTGGGATCATTACACAGTTGATGAATTGGATTCAACAATTGCTCATTGTAAGTATTGCAAAACTTCTATTAGTTGTCCTAACAAAAATGGAACAACTCCTTTGGCTAATCATATTAAAAGATGCAAAAAATATCCTCCAAATTTGGGTATGAAGCAAAAGAAAATTGAATTTGATATTGCTAGAAGAGTCAATGAGGATGGTAGTGTTGAATGTGTTGGTGTTCCGAAATTGTGGGAATTTGATTATGATTTGTGTAGGAAAAAACTTGCTACAATGCTTATTGTGGATGAATTGCCTTTTGCTTTTGTTGAACGTGAAGGATTTCGTGAGTATTGTAGGGCTTTGAATCCTTTATTTAAGATTCCTTCTCGTAGCACTACCACTAGAGATTGTTATAGTCTTTTCATTGAAAAAAGAAATGAGTTGAAATTGTTTTTTCAAAAGTTTAAGTCACGAATTTGTCTAACAACAGACACTTGGACTTCAGGGAAAAACTTAAGTTATATGTGTTTGACTTCACATTTTATTGATGATAACTGGAATTTGCAAAAGAAAATCATAAAATTTTTTCCTATTGCTGGTTACAAGGAAATACTCATTGGCAGAGCCGTTGAAAAATGCTTGATTGATTGGGGTTTGAAAAATATCATGATATTGATCGTAGACAATGCAAGTTCAAATGACATAGCGGCCAATTACCTTAAGAAAAGACTTAACATTTGGGATACTGGTTTGTTGGAGGGTCAATACCTACATGTGAGATGTGCGTCACACATTTTGAATTTGATTGTGAAAGATGGTTTGAATGAAGTTTATTTGTCTGTTTTGAAAGTTCGTGTTCTTGTGAAGTATGTAAGGTCTTCTCGTACTAGGCTTAACAAGTTTAAAGAATGCATAAAAGAGGAGAAAGAGGAGAGCAAAAGGTTGTTGTTTTGGATATTGAAACTAGATGAAATTCAACTTACCTAATGCTTGAATCTGCTATCAAATTTAAAAAGTCATTTGCTTCTTTATGCATGAAAGATTCTGCTTTAGTTAAGTTACTTAGGAAGTTTGGTGGTGCTCCTACTGAAGAGGATTGGAAGAAAGTGTCTACTTTCTTACCTTTTTTAAGTGTTTTTTATGATGCAACTTTGAGATTTTCTTCTTCTCGTTATGTAACTTGCAACTCTTATGCACATGAGATTTTTGGGACTAGATTATTGCTTGCTAACAACATGAGTGTCGATGATGAGGGTATGAGGAAAATGGCTACCAATATGATGGCAATGACAAATATTATGGAAACATCGATAATATCAATATTTTAGTGTTTGTAGCTGTTCTCCTTGACCCTAGGCATAAGTGGAATTATGTTGATTGGATTGTGCGTGCTTCATATGATGCCACAAAAGCTACTCTCTTGTCACTAAAGATTAAAATGGATTTTCAAAACTTGTTTGATTCTTATTCTTATTCTATGCCTCCACCAAAGACAACTGGAGCTACTTCCTCCACTTCCACCTCTTCAACCTCTACCATTTTTACTCAAAGTGGGACTCAAGGAGTGGGGAAGGTGGACCTTATTGAACTAATGAATTTAAGATATCAAATGGAGACAGGTTGTTCATTAACCGATCTAAACAAAAGTGAGTTGAAAATGTATTTAGAAGATGCATGTGAACCTCATGATTCTAACTTTGATATTTTACTATGGTGGAAAGATCAAACAAAAAGGTATCTCATTCTTCAAAATATGGCTAAAGATGTGCTTGCTATACCTATTTCTACCGTTGCTTCTGAATCGGCTTTCGGTACTCGTGGTCGTATTCTTGATGATTTTCGAACATCATTGACTCCAAAGATGGCTGAAGCCCTTATTTGCACACAAGATTGGCTTTGTATTTCTAGAACTCCTTTAGCAATAGAGGAGAGTTTGCTTGTTCTTGAAGAGATGGAGGAAGGTTAGCATAAATTTTTAATTATTTTTCAATTGATTATTTAATATTTAAGAGTAAAAATATTTTTCCTTTAACCTTATATTGTTTGACTGTTCGTGTTCTTGGTTTAGGTAAGCATTAATTTTGGAGCATTCGGAGGTCATAATCGATGAAACTCTTGACGTCGTTGAAGATGATTAATGGAACTTGAAGTTTCAACTTAAAAATTTTAATCGCTTGCTTTTAGTTTATGGAATTATGAGTTTATGAAATTATGGTTGTATTTCAATTAACTAATAGTTGTATTTTAATAGTTTATGACTAATTAAGTTAAGTATTTTAATATTATTTGAATTATATATTTAAAAAATGTTAAAAGAAATAAGGAAAAATAAAAAATAAAAAAATAATAAAAAAAATAATTACAAAACCGGGTCGGATCCGGAACATAATTTTAACTATCCGGAAAACCAGGTACCCGGTTTTTCGGAACCGGTCGACCCAGTGTCCGGTTTTGAACACCCGTAATTTTTTGGGTAATATTAAGGTCCCCAGATTGTCGACGTCTTTGAGACCTATTTCTTTGGTGTTGGCTTGCACTAGCAACTGATTGGTTGGTCTTTCGACCATGGCTTTTGAAGTGGTTAAGCATTTTATAGTGTAAATTCTTAAGAAGATTTTTGGTTAAGAGAGAAAAATTGGTCCTCTTTCTATCGCCAAATTGTTCCTGTATTTGTATCGGAATCAATTAATTAAGAACTAAGTCACAGTTAGTCTAATGATTATCATAAAGCAAGGGTTATAAACTGGATTAGAGGTTTATTTTTGCTATCAAGCCAAATATTGTAGTAAGACCACTCTTCAAAATGCCCTAATGACCTGCACAATCAGAAAAGGGTTATGACGGCTCGGAATGATTTTCCAGGGACCTACTCCAACGCCCAAGTCAGTAGTTCAATAAATATATATTGCATAACAAGTCCTTCCAAGTGCACAGTGGCAATAAGGTGGATTATTGCTTCGGGTTTTTTTAGCGTGAGGCTTTGTATGATTTTAATGAATAAGACCGTGTTTTATTCAATAAATGTTCTTTAAAGATTTCGAATTGTCTCTTTTTTAAAAATTAATGACCTTATTTATGGCGTAAAATGGAGTATTTATAGCCTGTCATTGGGCTGTCATGGAATGTCCCAAATACTCTCAGCAGATGTCTTCACCAATCTCAAAAATAACGCCTCATTTGGATCACAACATCTACTGATGTGTTGGAATGATATTGATCTCTTAGTGTTGCATTAATACCCTAATTAGTGTTACACTCCTTAGCGTCTGACACATGTCCTATTATTGAAAATGTAATCATTTGGCATTACCACTTGAGTGGCCTATTTACAGTAAATGTACTTCTGAGATAACTTTTTAATTAATGCACCGTCCTCCAGTTAAGCAATTATTTTTGCTCTTAAAATTTGGCACTAAATCATGTATCTTGAATTATCAGTCAATTACTTCCTCCTGGATCACTTTATCCTAGAATTAGGGACCTTGATTTGGACATATAAAAGCACATATCATCATATTTTGTTTAGTTCTCTATTGTGAGAGACTATGAAGTCCATGCCTTGTTGCTCAAATTTGAAAAACGCCACTAATTGAAAACAACAAAATCAACTTGTAAACCAAAAAAAGTTAATATGAGACTCAAAATCAGGCCAACCTTTCCTTCAACAAGAAATTGTGATATTATGCAGCCATTATCATCATCAATCACATTCTATAGTTAATCTTATTACTTCTTTAACATTATAACCTATAGCTGTGGGTGGATAGGAAGAGAGGGGGAAGGTGACAAGGAAAGAGATTGGAAAATGGAGTTTTACTTTTTATTTTTAATTTACTAGCAACAGCAAGTTATAAAGTGACAAGTAATGTTCTAAGCAAATACCTTATAAAGTTTGAATTATTTATAAATGATCAATAATTGAGATTATTATTGTTGGAAAATCAGTTAAAGGTTGGATTATATGGGTAATTTTTCATTATACATACTAGTTGTAGATTCAATATGTATAACCTTCATTGTGTATTTATATTCATGTTCTTCCTTGAAAGAATTGTAAAGTGGAATTGATGTTCTTTTATATGTCGTATTGATGAAGGTTATGTAAACAAAATAAATTCTATCATTAGTTCTTCCATCACATTACAGATTTGATGTTGTTTTTTGTACACTAGTAGAAAAAAGCTTTATTGTTGCAGTTTTATCTCCATTATATATGCTGCGATTTTGACCCGCGACACTTGTGCTAGTAGCAGATAAGAAAATATTAAATGATGCGGTTCAAAACCGCAACATATGAGCTCACTCTAGGCTACAATATTATGGGAACCGCAACACATAGTTCTTTTTTTTTTTTGCTTTTTTCCATTTTATGTAAATAATCCAATGCATAATAATTAATACTCTCACCGATCTCTAATGTTCTTCCCCTTTTGAATATTCCACCATTAGAAGACAAAAATTTAATTAATGTTTTTGAGACATATTTAGAAGATAAAATATATGCATGTGAGATCTTGTTAGACTCGTTTGCTATGATCTTATGAACAGGAATATGGATAGATTGCAGTATGATCAGCATAACAGAATACTAGGGAACCTAGCTGCAGTTGACACCACTCTTGACGTTGGGGTTTTTGGTGATATACATCAAGAACAGGATGTTGGGGTGGTTGGGGATGCAGGGTTTGAGGTGGAGGATAATGACAGTTACAAAAAATCAGATGTAACATGGAGGACATCGATCCCTTGCTGTCTTCTCTGCTCTATAGACGTGAAGTTTTGGATGATTGTGTGTGGGTTGATCCCGTTATTGTGAATGAAACCTCAGGCTGTATCTTGGCTTTGGATTGTGAACCCAATTCCCAGCCCCCGTTGATAGCAAACGCAGTGCAAGAGGTTGTGCGAAAATCTTTTCTTGTCTCTAATGTTAGCTGCCATTCGAAAAACCCAAGAGGTAGACCTAGAAAAAGAAACAAAGATCTTTGTGAATATTTTGTGACTTCCCCGTCATCATCACAAAGATATAAGGAAGCCCAGAATACATGACATACAGCAAAAACCATAGGCATTTCAGCAACAGATGAAAAGGCAGTCCTTAGTGGTCTTAGAAAATCTAAGAGACTACTAATTTTGGGGGGAAAACCGGAATGACAAATAGAAGTTCATCTAATGTAATACATGGTTTAGGAAATTCCCCAATTTGAATATGGTTGGGCTGAAAAGAAGTTCATCTGATCACAATCCCCTTCTCCTGAGGCTGGAAGACACAAATAACTGTGGTTCTAAACCCTTTAGATGCTATGACGCGTGGTTCCTAAATCCTAACTTCAAACTTTTCCTCATCAATGAATGGTGAAACATTCCGAATGTATCTTTGCATAACAAGCTGAAATCCCTAAAGGCCCCCTTAAAAGCATGGAAAAAGGAAAACTTTGACCTAATGGATGACAGAATCTCCGAGCTTGAAGCAGTTATACATGCTCTCGAAAGAACGAGCAACGACAGGGTTCTCAATGACATGGAGGTGGCTAGATTGAATGTGGCAAGTAGCCTGCTTCACCAATGGCTCATAAGAAGAGAAAGGATTTGGAGACAAAGATCAAGATCTTATGGCTTCAAAATGAAAGATCATAATACAAAATTTTTCCATGCTTCGACACTCTTTAGAAGAAAGAAAAATGAGATCATTCAGACAAAAATCAACGGAAGAAACATAAAAGGAGTCTCTAACCTCAAAACTGAAATCAGAAACTTCTTTGCACAGAGCTTTACTCAAGAACAGGTTCCAGTGTTCGAATTTTCTATGGACAATCATCCGAAAATCACGGAAGCACAATCAATTTTTCTGGAATGAACCCCGTCGAGAGAGGAGGTGAAGCAAGCTGTATGGGCATGTGGAATTAACAAGGCCCCGGGGTTTGATGGATATAATTTCAAGTTCATCAGGGAAATGTGGGAGGTTATCAAGGATGAGATCTATGATTCCGTCATGGAGTTTTTTGCAACAGGCTGTTCGACAAGACATTTGAATGTCACGTGGGTTACATTAATATCAAAGGTGGAAAACCCGACATCCATTGAACAATACAGACCTATTAGCATGGTGGGCTCCATTTATAAAATCATATCCAAAATCCTCTCCTCCCGACTCAAAGAAGCTATGGCCTCACTGATTGATGAATCCCAAAGCGCTTTTGTTGCGAACAGGAAAATCCTAGATGGCGTGTTGATCGCAAAGGAATCGATAAGATGGCTGAAAAAAAGAAAAATCCCCGGAACTCTAATAAAACTAGATTTCCAAAAGGCATGCGACTTAGTTAACTGGAACTTCCTGAAACAAGTCATGGAAAAGCTAGGCTTTGGGAGGACATGGATAAAGTGGATAATAACCTGTGTTACCACAGCATTGATGTCTATCCTTCTTAATGGCTCACTCCTAAAACCCTTCAAGATGGAAAAGGGCTTGAGACAAGGTGATCCCCTGTCACCATATCTCTTCCTACTAGTTAGTGAAGCCTTGGCGTACCTTCTCAGAAAGGCAGAGGAAAGAAACTTGATCGAGGTAGTTCATATAGGAAAGGCAAAGGTAAATCTAAAACACCTACAATTTGCTGATGAAATTCTCATCTTTGCGCCTAGAAACTCCACGTGCATAACGAATTATTTTAGAATCCTCGATGTGTTTGCCATGATGTCTAGTTTGAGCCTAAACTATAGCAAGTCTTACTTCATTTCTTGGAATTCGTCAGATCATACTTGGGCCGAGGAAACTGCAAAGAACACAAGGTGCCTCCACTCAACATGCCCGTTTAAATATCTGGGTTTTCCCCTTGGAGACAATATGAATAGATGCTCAGCCTGGAAGCCGGTGGTGGAAAAAATACAAAAGCGCTTAGCATCATGGAAAAAAAAAAATCCTATCTAGAGCAACTTATTAATAGTGGCCAAGTACTATGTTGAGAACTAAGATTGACGAATGGGTTCATTTCATCCATATACAATTTGAGCCTTAAATAACGATCTTCATGCCTAAATGTCTTATGCAACTTATTAATAGTCTTCTACTCTGGAGAATTAGCTGAATGTGTGAGCAAATGACCTTTCTTCCCTATCTGCATGCCACCTTAAATTTGACGTATCTTTCTTTATAGAAAACAAGCGCTTGAATTTAGGTAATATTGGAAGATACCACAATACTTTAGTCGTGAGCCCTTTAGCATCATGATCCTCTTTATGCTTGTAATGCGATAACACACACCTTGAAAACTCTTGTAAGTTTTCATTTTCATTCCGATACAATACAAAATCATTCGGACCCACATGAATCTTCTGGTACTCTAAACCGAAAAGACATATGTGCTTTTGGGATAATAAGTCAACTTTAGAAGTTTATTTCCATCAGGAAACATCTCACCTAACACTTCTAAAAACATTGTGAAGTTAGTGTCACTCCAATTGAACTTTGACTTAATGTTAAAAATTGTCAACACGACTGTTAGTTTGGTGAGCTTTGTACATCTAGGGTACAAAGGCTTTTGAGAGCCTTTGTCAACATGTCAAAAACACACGGACGTTTTTCTAACTCATCCTTGACCCCCACCATCATCTCATCAACACGATGTAAATCTTCATTGACATTCTTTTCATTTGTCTCATACCCATCAACACGATCTACATCCTCATTGAAATCCTCATCAAAACTTTTTCCTTTGTAAACTCCCTCCTAACCATACGAAACTCAAACATGATATTAAGGCCTAAAACCACATCAAAGTATGCTCCATAAGGATGTCAATACTATTTACCTTTGATTTATTGCCATACTTGACACATGGGCAATAAAAACCAACTCCCTCGTCCTAACTTGATGTTCAACGACAATACTACGAACTTCTTATGCCCCATTAACAAATTTTGATGATTCAATGCTACCATACATCCAAGAACGATCTTTAGTCAGCCTAAGTCTAATCAGTTAAAAACAAAATTAATACACAAATAAAAATATCTAATTAACCCTAATTAACCAATAAAGTCATAATCATTCATTTAAATTTAATTAACCATAATAATAATTTGTATATTCTAATAACAACATTTATTCAACCCTATGTTTTAATAACAAATTTCATTCAACTTTAATTAATCCTAATAATAATACAACCCTAAAATAACCCTAATTAACAAACTAATAATATAAATAGGTAAAATATAAAACTTCAAAATGAAAACTACATTTAAAATAACAATTTGTATTATAATAATGATGTATTAAAAATATTTGTTACAAGATAAATCTACACTACTTGTAATCCTTTGTATATGGCTTTGCACTCTTGTTGAATCACCAAGGAGATGATGAAGATATGGTTGCGACAATCAAAGAAGTCGCACGGAAACTTGATATGTGTAGAAGGCGTTCATGCACTTTCCTATTGTGATATTTCTCCCACAAAGGTGCTTTGGATGATAAAATGAAATTCACAATGAGATACAATCTACACAACAAAATCCTAGCACAAGGAAATTGTAATAGTAAATACAAGTGTTGTGGTGAATTAAGAACTTTGATGATATTGAGAGTTAATTACTCTCTTAATATTATCTCATGAAAGGAAGAACAAAAATGGGAGCATTTTTAAGAGAGAAATAAGAAATGATGTAGAGATGGGATGAAATGTCCTTTAGCATGCAAGCTCAATTTATAGAGCTATGCATGAAACAATACCTAAATTTGAAACAAAAGTGTTTCACCAAGCAAAGCTTATGAATCAAAGTAATGTTTCACCAAACAAAGCTTACGAACCATAGTAATGTTTCACCAAGGAAAGCTTATGAATCAAAGTAATATTTCACCAAGCAAAGCTTATGAATAAAAGTAATGATTCATCAAACAGAACTTATGAATCAAAGTAATGATTCATCAAATTCTTTGAGGCATTTAATTGGACTTATAATATATTTATTTTAGTCCCTCTACTATACTAAGTATGTAGTATATACAAATAAGTATGTAGTATATACAAATCTAGGTCTATATATTCTAAGTGTTCAAAAATCCTCCCCCATTTAGAGTATAACGAACCTCTTTCTTCCTTTACACATTAATTATATAATTTCGTTTCATGCATCAACACTAATGTCCCTACGGATTGAATTAACGCCTAGTATAAAACACTTCACAAGCGATCGAACTAGAATGATGTCCCTTTGCATTGAATCAACTAGCCTATCCAACCACTTTAAGGTTAAATACACACAAAACCAATAACAAATTGTCATTTACCTTGACACATTATACAAGGCCGTGTCCATATCTATTCATGAGTTTATCATAGTCGGATATGCCAATCTTGACTACTTGAAGTGGCTAAAACTTCAAACTAATATAGGTAGGTTCTCACTATGTAAAACATATCTCCGTGATAGGATACCACCAAGAGCTCTTCAACCCTTGACCTTGAGAACTTAAGTGACTACCTTGTCATCACGGTCTAAAGCAACTATGGGTCATTCATCTTTGTTACTTTCAAAGACTTTAAAGGACTTTACCACATTGAATTCAAGACACGATGCTACTTATGTGTAAATTGGGAGTTTTCCTTCAAACTTTATTGACATAAACCGATCTCAATTAACGCTTGTACAATTGAAACTTTACTCATGGCTTTAGTGAAAAAATCAGCTAAATTGAACTTGGTGTTCACATAGTCAAGAGTTATGACCCCATGAATGATAAGATCTTACACTAGACTGTGTCTAGGAGAAATGTGTCTCGACTTACCATTATATACTTGACTGTAAGCTCTTCCCAAAGCTGTTGTGCAATACGTATGAATTGCCACCGATGAAATTGGCTTTGGCAACAAAGGTATCTCAAACATGAGATTCCTTAACCACTCCGCTTCATTTGCCGCCGAGGAGAGTGTAATGAATTCCGTAGATATAGTGGAATCTGCTATTACCGTTTATTTCTTAGAAGCCCATGAAATGGCACCTTCCCCATAAACAAACACCCAACCATTAGTTGAAGAATTATCCTCTTCATTAGTGATCCAACTAGCATCAATATAACCTTCCAAAATAGGAGGTTCACCACTATAAGTTATATCATAATTTATGGTTCCTTTCAAGTATCGTAATACACTCCGTATCGCCAACCAATGTTGGGGACCCGGGTTACTAGTAAATCTACTCATTTAACCAACTGCAAATGCTATGTCCGGCCTTGTACATGTCGAAGAATCGATGATCATTGCATACTCTAATTGAGAAATTGGTTTTCCGGTAATTTCATACCTTGTTCCATGGGGCTTGAGATTGGTGTCGAATCTTGCAATTTAAACCTATTAAGCACTTTCTCAATGTAATGAGATTGACTAAGAATAGTCTAAGATTAATATGACTACCATCTCTTTTGATCTTTATGCCTAAGATCACATCGGCCTCCCCCATATCCTTCATTTGGAAGGATTTAGATAAAAAATCCTTTGTCTCTTGGATATGTACTAAACTAGTACCAAAGATGAGCATGTCATTCACGTATAAGCAAATGATAACTCCATTACTATGGTTATCAAATTTGCTATAAACACATTTATCGGCTTGATTCAACTTGAATCCAAAGGACAATATAGTTTCATCAAACTTTTGATGCCATTGTATTGGTGCTTATTTAAGTCCATATAATGACTTAACAAGTTTATACACCTTATTTTCTTGTCCTTTCAAAACAAACCCTTCGGGTTGTTTCATGTAAACTTCCTCATCTAGCTCACCGTATAAGAATGTGGTTTTTACATCCATTTGATGGATCTCTAGATAATAAATTGCAGCCAACGCTACCAACAACCTGATGGTGGTTATTCTTGCAACTAGTGCATATGTATCAAAATGATCAATACCAAGCTTTTGTCTAAAGCCCTGTGCCACTAAACGGGCCTTGAACTTATCAAAAGTTCCATCAATTTTCCTCTTCTTGCAAACGATCCACTTGCAACAAATCGTTTGCAAGTCGGTGGGAGATCTACTAATACCCAAGTATTATTCCCCATGATGAATTGCATCTCATCATCTGTTGCCTCTTTCCAAAAGGCACTATCTTGTGATGCCATAGCATCACTAAAAGTCAATGGGTCTTCTTCCACATTAAATAAATATGGAACACTAGATGATATTTTATCTCTAGTTCCTTCAACCAAATATACATGGAAATGTGGTCCAAAGCTTTTAGCTTTCCATTGTCTCTTACTCCTTATAGGAATAATTTTAATATTCTCTTCTTCATCATCTAGTTGTTGATTTGTATCAAAATCTAGAAGGGTTCATGTTGATCATTATCAACACTTTCTTCGGTACTAATTTGTAGATTCTTTTCTCTACTAAATGATGTGAATCTATTCTCATCAAAAATGACATCCCTAGACTCAATAATCAAGTGTATCGATATGAAGTCATTTTGTTCTATTACATAGAACCTATAAGTTTTACTATGTTGAGCATAACTTATAAAGATGCATTCCAACCCTCGTTCACCGAGATTTTTTCTTTTGTTTCCTGGCACTCTCACTATGACCCTACATCCACAAACTTTAAGATAACTTAAGTTTAGTTTTCTTTTGTACCAAAGTTCATAAGGTGTTTCCTTATTAGTTCTTGAACCCAGTTAAGAATGTGACAAGCCATCAATATTGCTTCACCCCAAAATCCTTCATTCAAACCAAAGTAGGATAACATGGTATTCACCATCTCTTGAAGTGTTCAATTGTTCCTTTCCGCCACACCATTGGATTGTGGTGCGTAGCCGGCAGTGGTTTCATGAATTATACCCGTAGATTGAAAATAAGTAGGATCATAATATTCTCCTCCCTTATCGGTCCTCAATCTTTTAAGATTACGTCCAATTTGTAATTCAACTTCATTTTTATATATCATAAAAGAATTAAGAGCTTCATATTTTGCATGTAACAAGTACACATAACAAAACTTGGAATAATCATCAATAAAAGTAATCACATACTTCTTATTGCCTATTGATGGTGTACTATGAAAATCACATAAATCAATATGTACTGAATCTAAAATATCAGATTTTCTTAAAACACTATAAAAAGGTGTTCTAGTGATTTTATTCAACATGCATGTTTTACAATTATGAGATCGTTGTGGACAAAAAGGAATTAAATCATGGTTAGACATAAAAGAAACTTTATCAAAATTCACATGTCCCAATCTTAAAAGCCAAAGATAATGCAGATCATCAAATATATTACTAGGAACATCAATATTATACACATAGTTTTTACATACAAGTGAAAGCTTAAATAAATTACATTGTAAATAAGCACGTCCTATAAACCATTTTCCTTTAGAAATTATACATTTATCGGCTTCAAATACTAATTTGTAGCCCAATTGATTCAATATGGAACCTGAGACAAGATTCCTACTAATTTCGAGAGCGTAGTATACATCTATTAACACCAAGAGATTTCCCGAAGTAAACATAAGTTCTACTTGCCCATTTCCATGGACCTTGATAGAAAAATTGTTCCCCATGTAGAGAGAATCTCCATCAACCACCTTGTGCAAGGTTTTGAACAAATGTTTGCTGCCCCATACATATCTCATAGCCCCTGAATTGATAAGCCAAGACATAGCGTCATCCTGCACAATACTAATGTTAGTATTCATTAAACAAACATCAAAACTAGATTGTTTCTTTAATATGGAATGATCACCTTTAGTAGATGGGTCCCCGCCTATTGAAGCTTGACCCTTTATCTTCTTTTGTTTGTTCTTAAAAAAAACAATTTTTCTTTAGATGTCCGGGCATTCCACATTCCCAACACCCGTTTTCAACGGTTTTGGATTTACTAGAGCCCCCCTTGTAAGTCTTCTTACGCTTTTCACCATGAGAACATTTTCCCTCTACTATGTTAATCGACCCAATATTTGGATTTGGATCCTTTTGCCCCTCTTGGGCACGAATGTTAGACTCAACAGTAAGATGTTGTCTAAGATCGGCAAGACTCATGCCTTCCTTCTTATGTTTTAGTGCATGTCTAAAATCCCTCCATGACGGAGGCAACTAGTCTATTATGCTACTTACAACAAATATCTCATCCATTTTAATGTCATGAATTTGCGTGTCAGAGTGTAACTTTTGTAAGTCATGAAATTGATCAACAATTGGGCGATTTTCAACAAGTTTTTATGCATTAAAGTTACTTACAAGGAATTTCGTTGAACTTGCATCTTCGGCCATGTATTTTTCTTCAAGTGCTTCCCACAAAAGTTTGGGCGAGTTATGATATTGATAAACATCAAAGAGAGGATCATTCATCCCATTCAAGATGTGTCCTCGACAAATGAAGTCGTCATTATTCCACTTACTTCTTTTCCTTGCTTGCTTCAATGTTTCATTTTCGGACTCATCCAGTCTAGGAGTGCTAAAAACGTAAGCCACGTTAAGGGTTATCAAAAGAATTTTCATTTTCTGTTGCCAACGTCAGAAGTCGACGCTAACAAACTTTTCTAACTTGGTGAAATTTGAAGTGAGTTCCTTAACACTTGTCATGATGAAGAAGATATCACAATAGATTATTACAATAATGATGTATTACAAATATGTGTTACAAGATAAATCTACTCTATTTTTAATCCTTTGTATATGACTTTGAAATCTTGTTGTCAAGGAGACGATGAAGATATGGTTGCGACAATCAAAGAAGTCGCTCGGAAACTTGATATGAGTAGAAGGCGTTCATGCACTTTCCTATTGTGATATTTCTCCCACAAAGGTGCTTGGGATGATAAAATGAAATTCACAATGAGATACATCTGCGCAACAAAATCCTGGCACATGGAAATTGTAATAGTATATACAAGTGTTGTGGTGAATTAAGAACTTTGATGATATTGAGAGTTAATTACTCTCTCAATATTATCTCATTAAAGGAAAAACTTAAAAAGAATGAGAGTATTCTTAAGAGAGAAATAAGAAATGATATGGAGATGGGATGAAATGTCCCTTGGCATGTAACCTCTTTTTATAGAGCTATATATGAAACAATACCTCCATTTGAAACAAAAGTGTTTCACCAAGCAAAGCTTATGAATCAAAGTAATGTTTCACCAAGAAAAGCTTATGAACCAAAGTAATGTTTCAACAAGCAAAGCTTATGAATCAAAGTAATGTTTCACCAAGCAAAGCTTATGAATCAAAGTAATAATTCATCAAACAAAACTTATGAATCAAAGTAATGATTTATCAAATTCTTTAAATCATTTAATTGGACTTATAATATATTTATTTTAGTCCCACTACTATGCTAAGTATGTAGTATATACAAATAAGTATGTAGTACATACAAATCTAGGTCTGTATGTCTAAATGTTCAACAATTTGTAGTTACAAACACTTAAACAAATTCTATATATGAATAAAAAATTACCTTGGTATATAATTATAATGCTATGTTCTACAATGAAGTTATGTAACCTACAATGGAAAAACAAAAACAAATTATTAGTACATAACCATTTAAAAAAATAAAAAACAAAAGCCATAAGCCCTAGAACTCCATCAATTTTGAAGAAACAATAAATCTTGAATTTTGTGGGGGTTAAAAACAAACTTGAAGGTTGAAGAATTTTCATTGGTTTGAAGAACAAACAACCAATAATGAAGGAAACTTAAAGAAACAAACAAACAATGAAGCTTTAAGGTTTGAAGAATCACGTGGTTTGAAGAAGGAAACTTGAAGGTCTAGAATTTTTGTGGGTTTGAAAATGAAGAAGATACGGGTTCAAAGAAGAAGATGAAGCAATAATAAGTATAGTTAGAAGATACGAGTTTAAAGAAGGTTTAAAGTAGTAAATACTCTTATTGTTAAGTGGCACATTTAAAAAAAAAAAAGAAATGGGTATATGGCATATTATGTGTTATATGTTGCGGTTCTACAGGAACTGCAACATATACTCTTCTTTTTTTTTTCCCTCGTTTTTTTAATCTATTTTATGCTGCGTCTTCAAAAAGTCCTGTGCATAACATTCCAAACGTTGATGAAAATGATCTCCAAGTTCCCACAAGTTATTACTAACATTCCAAAAGACAATGTGTTCAATACCCCTAAATAATTGTCATCGTCTTCAGATAATACATTGTTATTACTAATATTAGTGATTAATGGGAAGAAGACTAAAGGAGACTTTGGAGAGAAATCTAGGGTTTGGACTTTGGAGAGAAATTGAGACTTTAAAGATTAATGGAGACTTAGAAGATTATTAGGGATGAAGACTAAGAAGAAGAAGAAGGAGGAGGAGGAGAGAGAAAGCTAATTGGAGGAGAAGAAATAAAATGAAAAAAGAAAAAAAAACTTAAAAAAAATTTAAAACAAAAAAAGGAAATTCAAAGGTAAAAACGCTGTGGTCATTTTGTACGGATCCAATAATTGGACTAAATAGTGGTCTAAGTTATTAATACCAAATTTTCTTTTTGCTCCGCAATTGTTTAAAAAGCCGAGTTCAAGTGGTAATAATCTACTAATTATTTATTGAAATAGCGTAAAACCTATAAAGTGCAAAGTGAAAGACAAAGATAAAAAGCACAACACAAATAAAACCAAAAGCCAAAAAGCACAACACAAAATTTGAAAAAAATAATGGGAGCAGCACATGTAGTGATCTTTCCTTTACCAATTCAAGGACCCGTGAATTGTATGTTGAAATTATCCCAACTAATCCTGTCCAAAAGTGAAGCCGCCATATCTATCACTTTTCTGACCACTGATTTCATCCATGGCCGCCTTTCCAACCACTCCAAAGCGGTGCCTCATTTTGCAGAGATGGAGCCTAATAATTTCCGATTTGAAACAGTGTCTGATGGGCTTGGACCCGATGACAACCCCCGTGGAGCATACCAACTTGCTGATATGACCTGTTTCCTGGAGGATCAAGCCCAAACACAAGGTTCCAAGCTGAGACAGGTGCTTTGTTATGGATCCTCTGAATTTGAGTTCAAAAAAAGGGTAAGTTGTATAATTGCAGATGGGTTTTTTGGGTTCATGGTTGATGTTGCTAAAGACTTGACTATTCCTGTTGTTTATTTTGAGACTATCAGTCCATCTGGTCTTTGGACTTATCTTTGTGTTCCTAATATGATTGCTGCTGCCGATCTTCCTTTCCAAGGTACTTCCTTCCCCTGCTGCTTTTATTCACGCATCATCATCATCGTAGATTTATCCCGCACAAACGCACTGTCTGAGTGAATGAAAGTGACGAACAATATCTGTACTCCCTTTAAAAGTGAGGACTAGAGGAAAGTGGTTTCTTTTACCAAAAAAACAGCACTACATAAGAGAAAATGAGTGATGACTCACAATGTTCTCTAAAGATTAAAAACTACTGATATAAAAACGAAAACCAAAACATAAATAAAATAAAATTAATACTGAAAACAGTATATGAAAAGAGGAGCAGGTGAAAAAACAAAAATATAACAAAAAAAGAAAAAACAGAGTAAAAAAGAACAACTAGACCCTAGGACAAGAACCTAGTAGTTGGAAATGTAAATTTAGCGGTGGAAAGTGCATAGGTCGAGGAATAACACAAAAAAAGATGCTGATAAAATTATTTGGTTAGAATAGCAAAAAGTGTAAGTTTGTAAATGAGATTCTTAGAATAATTGTAAAAAGGAAAATTAGTGAAAATTAAGAGCTGCGGGAGTGTATTTTTTCACATTTTACTTTTAAGTCATTTAATACGATCATTTATAGCTCGAATTTGCATAACTAAAAAATCTGAAAAAATAATTTTAAAAAGTATACAATTATATAATTTAAATAAAATTTCATTTAGTACCAATAATGTTTAAAATAAATTTGGATTATAATAGTGTAAACTAGAGCGGAACATCATAATAAGAGGAGAAAAAACTTTTTAGGATTAGAAGTGTTTTAACGGGGCGGGTTGACCGAGCGAGTTCAGGGTCGCGTCGTATTTTAATAGGTTATTAGCGGGTCAGATTAATATTGGGTTGGGTCATTAACGAGCCTTGGTGTAAAGGGTCTGGTCGAATAATTATAGGAATTGGTTGCGGAAAAAATATTACCACTGTTTTTTTATAAGTATGATACTATTATATACAAAGGTGCGTCGATCCAACGAGCATAAAGTAGAATTTAAAAATTATTATATGAATTTTTAAAAATACAAATTTAAGTGAGTCAGGTTTAAATGGACTTTGACCCGTTAGCTTAAAAATTATTATATCAATCACTACCTTTCATGTAATGTGTGTGCTAGCGGGAGATCTAGAGTTTAAAGTCCATAGGCGCACCAAACGAAACTATATTCCAAAGAAGTGTCTATGCCTTAGTCTCCACTTTTCTTGAAACAACAAAAAATATCCCAAAAAACATGAAATTTTTGTTGAGTCAAAATAATTTAATGAAATATTCCAAATTGTCTTAAAGATGGGCCTACTTACCAAGTAGGATTTAACTCTTCCCATCTATTGTTCAGCTTTATTTTAGAAATATATCTTCTGATTTTTGTAAGATTTTTGTTATTTTGTTATTTCACATTGAGGTTGACATACATGGTTATAAATTATTTTGGTATTGGGTGGAGGTGGACCATTGGCTGAGAATTGAAATATAGTAAAATTTAAGGACAAATCAAAGTGAAATATACAGTTGAAAATCCCTTATGTTAGTATCTTATGACTGATTGATGGAACATTTTCAGTATATTGAGATATCTTTCAATACTGCAAATAAAGTTACTGGGACAAATATCTTACAGCTAAAGTGTCAAAGTGCTTAAATAATCAAAGCAACGTACGAAATGAACAAGAGCAAGCTTAGAACAGTTGTGCTCGTTCGAGCCTCATAATGCTATTTTGAGCACTCGCGAGCTCGTTGGAGCATTTTAATGCTCTTCAAGGCAGAAGGCTATGAATATGTTTTGTGAAGGTGCACTTCTTCGAGCACAAATGTGCTTGTTCAAACACCTCTCATGAGTGCATCTGTTTGCGATACGATATTCTATTTTGAGTGTTCATAGTTCTTCATTATTACTTGATCTTTTGCATGATTGATGGGAACTTAGATAAGGGATGAAAACATGTACTTACTCTATAAATAATATGTTTGCTATGTGATTAACTATATTAAATTTATCAGAAAATACTGTCCTTTTTTTCTCTTAATACATGAAACTAGTAAAAACTATGCAAAGTTTCATCAAGTTTTCTGATTTCTTTAATCTTTCTTAAACACATATTTATCTTGTCTACATCTTTTATACTAAGTAAAAGATTATTTGTTTTACTTTGTAAATTTCACTCTTTTTCCTAATAACGGTGTTAGAAATATCGCAATATAAAAGTGTTTATAGGCTTACAATTTGTATCAAGATTTTGTGTCTTAAGTCACACATCAATTTTTAAACTTTCTACTAAAATTGATGATCGAAGTAAGGACTTAATTGCCACATTCAATATAAGATAAAAATACAGATTTGTACTTTTTAGTATCATTATTTGTAATACTGATTGATATAAGTACTTTTAACACGGTTTGACCCATTAAATAATTACTTAATTAATATCACAAAAACTCGCAAGTTTGCAACTATACTTTTTCAATTTGAACGAAACTTAGATTAGGGAATATCCGCATTAGTGGCATTATTGCAACTATATCTTTGTTTTCCTAATTTGAATTTTATTTTTCTCTAAAATATTTACACTCAATTCAAGCATGCCAGTATTGCGAATTTTCTATGTTGTTTATGAACACCTATTGAATACATTTGTAGGAAATAATTTAGATGCTACGGTAACAAGTGTACCAGGAATGGAAGCTTACTTAAGACGTCGAGATCTTCCAAGTTTTTGCCGTACTTATAATCCCAAAACCGCAATCATTCAACTCGTATTGAAGCAAGCACTTAATTTCCCTAGAGCTCAAGGCCACATTCTCAACACTTTTGATGAACTCGAAGGTGATTACTTCCCTCACTTACGCCATTTATGTCCAAATCTATACAACATTGGACCTCTTCACCTACATTTGAAATGTAGGATGAAACACAAGATGACAAACAACCTGTTTTCGAGTAGTCTTTGGGAAGAAGATCGAATGTGCTTGAATTGGCTCGATGAGCAACCACAAAATTCGGTTATCTTTGTTAGCATAGGAAGCCTAGCAGTCATAACAAGGGAACAATTGATGGAGATTTGGTTTGGTTTGGTAAATAGTAAGGTACGATTTCTTTGGGTTCAAAGGCCTAACTCGATAATGAATGACTCTAATGGTGTAACGGAGGGCCAAGATTTGGTTGTTCCAAACGAAGTTATAGAGGGTACAAAGGAAAGAGGGTGTATAGTTAGTTGGGCTCCCCAAGAAGAGGTGTTATCGCATAAAGCAATTGGTGGGTTTCTGACTCATAGTGGATGGAACTCGACTCTGGAGAGTATTGTTGAAGGTGTTCCTATGATATGTTGGCCATTTTTTGTGGATCAACAAGTGAATAGTAGGCTTGTAAATGAGGTTTGGAAAATTGGGCTTGACATGAAAGATAAATGTGATAGAGTTGTGATTGAGAAGATGATCAAAGAGCTTATGGAAAATCAAAGAGACATGTTCTTGTTGAAGGCTAATGAATGGGCTGAGTTAGCCACTAAAGCTGTTAGTGAAGATGGATCTTCCTATAATAGCTTGAATAGATTAATTGAGGATATTAGGTTCATCAGATTTTCAATACCATTATGATGATTTACTTCACCTATTTTGGTTCACTTAATACCTTTTACCAAGTTTATCTATTTGGCTTTTATAAAATGTCGTTGATTTAATAAATATTGGTTCAAATCATCGTTGTTTCTATTTTTCATAATTTCTATTTCAATTTTTGTTTATTTTTCCTAATGTGATTTTCCCTTTTGATAACATATTACACAATATACTATCTTTGTTTGTTCATTTTTCATTTTATGCAGTTGTTAAAGTGTACTTAAAGCCTTTATATATATATGCTACTGTTCTAAGAGAACTGCAACATATAATCTCCAAATATATAATATCTTTTACAGCAAATCATAATATATATATATATATATATATATATATATATATATATATATATATATATATATATATATATATATATATTTATATATATATATATATATATTGTTTCAGTAATGAAACGAGGAAGTGCGAGACACTTGGAATACCGCAGATGGAGGCGTTATCGGAAGTAGCAACTCGTGAGAGGAAGCGACCTGAATTCCTGCAACACAACACGTTAGCCTTGTCCGGGGGGTGATCTTCCGGAAAACCCCTCCGACGCTCAAGTCAGAACGTAGATCGGAAATTAATGAATGACAGATTGTAGAATGAATGCAAGAAGGAAGGTCGGGATTGGGATTGCTAGTGCTAGTGCTAGTGTTTGGGAAGGCTAAGGAAGTAATGTAAGCAAGGATACTAGGAAAGCTATTTCAGATGATCCTCCCTCCTTGATGGTAGCCCCTATTTATAATGGTGAGGAAGGGAAGTTGCAGAAGAAGTGAACTATCATGGGAGTAGTGGGAGTAATAGGAGGTGGACTGATCATGGAAAGAGTGGGCATTTATTCATCTTGAAACAAGGAGAGCCATGCATTGTGGGAGAGTGGGGAGTTAGGGTTTTTTAGAGGTAACTGGCCCATGGGCCATTCAAGGAAGATGGGACTTCCAGAAAAAGCCCATTGACCGAAAGTCAAGGTCAACGGAAAAGGTTAAAGGGTATTTCGGTAATATGATGCTAATTATTAAATAAATTAATTAATTAAAAAACAGTACCATGACATTTAGCCCCACGCATGAAGGGTGATGTGAGGGGAGAGCCCCAACGACCTGAAATATCTTCCTTTATGCGGAAAAACACGCGCCCATCGTAGTTGATTTGGTGAAGGGATACGATCATAAAGAACATTCAAAAGCCCCATGAGGATGAACACATACCCAATTAGGTGAATCTTCTAATGGATCATGAAAATTGAGCTCGTAAGCTTCGAGTCGACTGTTCATATGTCGAAATCCGAGTTGTACTGAAAAAGATATGACTTTTCAAAGTCATCGTGTGAAGCGCTCCGAGTTTAAAGAGAAACGAATAACGCCAACTGAGCTGCGGCTTTGAAGCATGCCACGGAGCAATCCTAATCATATTATCATATAGCAGCAAAAATGTAGGTGTAAGGGCTTGATCCCGTGACCTCTTATATGGCATACTGCACCTGCGACCAACTGAGACAACTATCCACTTATGTATCATATCGCGCGGATTCTTTATAATCTATGCTTCCAGTCCAGCTTTTAATACTTTGATGCCGTGACTATTCTTGAAACTTAGAATTTTTGAGACAAGATCGCCCCCAATGGGGGTCCGACTTATCTATCATGCGGATCATTCTAATTTTTTTTTATTATTATTATTTTTTATTTTTTATTTATTTATTTATTATTATTATTATTTTTTTTATTATTTATTTATTTATTTTAAATCCAAGAGGAGAACGAACTGAATAACACAAGCCGCGGATTAAGTCATGCCGCGGAGTACCCTCAGCTAGCAGCAAAAATGCAAATAGGGGGGTTTGATCCCGCGACCTCTGGGATAGTGTGCAGCACTTCAGACCAGCTGAGACAACCTTGCTATTATGTATTAACTCAAGCCGTGGATTATATCATGCCGCGGAGTAGCTCCAGTCAACAGCAAAAATGTAAATAAAAGGGTTTGATCCTGCGACCTCCGAGATGGCGTGCAACACATGGAACCAACTGAGACAGCTATCTACATGTGTAGCATATCGCGCGGATTTTTTATAAAATTGATGCTTCCAGCCTAGTTTGTGCTATTTTAATGCCGCGGAAGCTCCAACACTTAGAATATTTTTGGAACAAGACCCCCCCAAGGGGGTCCGACTTTTCTACCACACGGATGAAATCACAATAATTTTTTTTTTTTTATTTATTGTTATTACATACCGTGGAGTCTTAGGAGGATAATATGCCGCAGAACGAGTAAATCACGCGAGTTGATGACGCGGCTTAGATTTATACTTAGATTTTTAAACCTTCACTGAAGGACTTAGGGGAGTCTGACTTATCGACATCGCGGGACGATAAAAATACGTGAACAATTTTTCTCGTCTTAACAAGCCCCTTATTCTTCTATGACACGGGATGAGCACAAAGGTCCGTGTCTTCGATTATACGGACAATACGAGAATTCTTCCATACTTAGAATTTTTACAAAATTATTAGGGGCACCTGGGAGTCCGACTTATCGACTCTACGGACACCTTCCATACTTCGAACAATTATAAGGTGGTCATTTGATGGTTTGCAACAAGGAGGATGACGCGGCCTCATTAATTTCCGCGGCTATCATGGGTGATGCGGCAAGAGAGCCGCCACGTCTACAAGTCGGACGGTGGAATGAGTGATCTCAGACTTGGAATTTTTTTCATGTTTTTCTTGGAGTGTTATTTAGGGTCTGACTTATTGATATCATGGGAGGATAAGAACACTTAGAATAATTTCTCGTCTCAGCGAGCCCTTCATATCTTCTACGCCGCGGAATGAAGGTAAGGGTCCGCGTCTTCGATCATATGGTCGGCACGGGAATCCTTCCACACTTAGAATATTTCAAAAATGGTAGGGAGCACCTGGGTGTCCGACTTATCGACTCTACGGACACCTTCCATACTTGTTGGAAGTTGCTCCTATGACGCTAACGAGGATGACGCGGCCTTGTTGTATTCCGCGGCTATGTTGGATGACGCGGAATAAAGAATCACCAAATTAGCAAGCCGGACTGTAGAATGGGTAATTTCTATACTTAGAATTTCTGTTCTCCTTAGAGTATAATTCTGGGTCCGACTTATCGACCTCACGAAACGATAAGAATACCAGCCACTTCTCTTATCAAACCCCTTGCTCTTCCATGACGCGGAATGGGCATAAAGGCCCGTGTCTTCGATCATACGGAAATATGGGAATTCTCCCATACTTAGAATTTTTACACCATGACTGAGCGCACCAGGGAGTCCGACTTATTGATCATACGGACTTCCTTTGTACTTGGAATATTTTTCATACTTTATTCATACGATGGTTTAGAGCGACGAAGAAGATGGCGCGGCATAACATCCGTCGTATCTATAAGTCGGACAGCAGAATGTGTAATTTTTCTATACTTAGAATAATTTACGTTTCTGGGGGTGCAGTTTAGGGTCCGACTTGTTGACTCCCCGGGCACATTCGAGTGCTGAAGGATTTAGAATAATTTTCTATATTCTACCCCTCCCTGGGGGTCCGACTTATCGAAGTTACGGGAACTTTCCTGACTTACGAGATTGATTTTTCTGAATCATTGAACCCGAGTTTACGGATCCCACTTATGAATATCGAAGATAGTTGAGATATTACTTAGAATTTTATTCGGGATCTCATTCTAAAGGTTCGTCTTCTCAATGTCGCGAACAGGCAGTATCATGGGCAACCTTGGAATATTTTCGATTTTGGGACCCAATCTAAGGGTCCGACTTTTCGATATCACTGATTCATAGTGACTTAGAATAATTTGATTATGGGACCCCTCTCAAGGGGTCCGACTTATGGATATTACTGAATTTAATAAGATTTGCAATAGATTTTAGTCGAGTACTTACGAATATAAGAGCCGGATAATCTGAAAATAAAACTTCTGATCTTATAAATGAATTTTGACGATCACTAAGAATACAAATGACAACGCGAGCATGCCGCGGGATGAGTGCTGATAAAACAGAATACAAATGACAACGCGACTACGTCGCGGGATGCGATGATAAAACTGAATTCGAATGACAACGCGAATACTTCGCGGGATGAAACAATTTCGCGGAGTTAAGCTGATAAGACTGATAAGACTGATGATCACTGATTGCCCCTTGCAAATCTTGTTAAATGAAGAATTTCTTCAAATGGTCTCCATTTCATGGGTGGGGTAGTTTTTTTCCCTTTCTCTTTTGGCGGGTGTCGCGGAAGGTCCGCGCTTCATGGTGTAGATGAGGCATTGGCGGGCCATTACCTGGTCTCCCTTGAGGATGCCAACTTGTCCATCATCCCGCTCGAATTGCAGCAAGAGTTGATGAGGAAAGATTGCTGCTTTGATCTTTTTAATAAGTGGAAGCCCCATGATGGCGTTGTAGGGGAATACGAGATCCACCACCGTGAATCGTATGGGCATAGTTCTGCTTCCGCTTCTTTCCCCTACTCGCACAGGGAGTATGATTGTTCCCATTGGAATGACCTGGTTTCCTCCAAACCCAATCAAAGGTTTATCAAAGGGTTGCAGGTGCTTTTCTTCGAATTTCATTTTTCTTAGGCATTCCATCGTTATAAGATCGGCTGTGCTTCCGGTATCCACCAATACTCGCCTCACCATCATTTGCCCAATCTTGATGGTAACCACTAAAGGATCAGTGTGTGGTTGTTGCAACGGTTGGGAAGTAGTGGCATCAAATCTCATGATCGGCCCACTTGAGGTGGTTTTTGGGGGTCCTTTGAACAGAGTATGGACGCTGCCTTTCGCAGCGCGGATTGTGGGATATTCCTCGGTGTAGCCGCTGAAAATCATATTGATGGTTCCTTGTGTGTTGGAACTTTCACGCCTAGCCTCGTTTCTTTTCTGGTTCCAAGGCCTTCTTTCCGCGTCGCCTCTCGTGCCATAGTCCTTTCGATTGATGAACCTTGATAGCTCCCCCTCGTCGGCTAGTTGATGTAGGATACGTTTGAGTTCGCGGCATTGGGCCAAAGTGTGGCCGTGCTCTTTGTGGTAATCACACCACAGATTGTAGTTGCGTCGATCGGAGGGAGTGGTAATAGGAGGTGGAGTTGGCAACTCATCCCGAACAGCGAAGAAAATGTCCTTCCTATTCCGATTGAACCTCGGGTCATTACCTCCATCAAGCAAATTCCGCGTCCTGGACTCCCCTTCAACGGCATATATGTGCCGGGATCGTGGAGGTCCCATGTCTGATGGAGGCTCTGGATGATGCGGCATGTAATTTTTATCCCTCCTAGATGGATGTTCCTCTACGCTCCTTGAGGAGCGATTGGATATTGGATCCTTCTTTTCTGATTTACGCCTCTTTGGGTCATGTGCCTGACATATCTCGGAGGCCGTGACATAGCTTTGACATTGCTTCATGGCCTCCGCGTATGTCTTCACTTGACTCTCGACCAACTGGAACTTGAGCCTTTGAGCCTTAATTCCGTTGATTAGGGCGTTTAAGGCGACTGATTCTTCCAAATCCGTTACCTCCAGCACTGCCTCATGGAATTTCCTCAGATACGATGATATGGATTCCCCTTCCAGTTGCGTTATGCTAAGCAAATGGAAGTTTGATTTCTCCTGCCTTCTGGATGCCACAAAGTGACCCAGGAATTTGCTCTCTAATTGGGCAAAGGTGTGGATACTTCTCCCTGGAAGAGAGGTGTACCACGTCAAGGCTACTCCTGTGAGAGTAGTTGGGAAGAATTTGCTCCACAATGCCGGGTTGGTGGTGTTCAGCAACATCAAGTTTTTGTATGGCATCAAGTGTTCCTCGGGGCAGGATGTTCCATCGAAGGCCGCCATATTTGGGATCTTTATTTTCCCGGGGTTGGGAGTATTCAGTATCTCCGGATCCAACGGAGAGATTATTGGCATAAGATCTTCGGGGAGGCTACTCTTGCCGGTCTCATTCCGCGGCATTATGACGGGGCTGGTGGGATGGCTAGATCCCGTGAGTTGCGCTTTCTTCCTTTCTTCCCTCCTCTTGTCCACCAATGATTGAACACTTTCGAACGCCCTTTGCTTCTTGTTTTCCAGGTAAGTACGGGCATCTCGAGAGGCGGTTTTGGATTCCCCGTTTTGGGATTCGCTTCTGTTGAGGCTTGTATGTGTCCTCGATCTTTCCCTCCTCTTCTTATTGCGTCTACTGGAATGTGACATCCTTGAGTTCCCCCACTTGAGATTCATGGGATTTTGATAGCTCCTGGTGGGGTTCGATTCTCTCTCGCAGATTTTTTATCTACTCCGCCATTTCTTCCAATACTTGCTGTTGAGGGGGGTTATTGTTATTATTCATGACAGTGCGGAGTTGTTCGGAAAAAGCGGCAGTGAGGTTTCGTGCTAGCATGTCCAGATCACGACGAGTCACGGCTTGGTTATTAGCGTGACCTGTGGAAGTGTCTGTATCTGTGCTATGCACGGTTGCGGTTTGTGTTGGATTTCTTTTGGGAGCCATGACTTTTTGTAACACTCCCCACAGACGGCGCCAAACTGTTTCAGTAATGAAACGATGAAGTGCGAGACACTTGGAATACCGCAGATGGAGGCGTTATCGGAAGTAGCAACTCGTGAGAGGAAGCGACCTGAATTCCTGCAACACAACACGTTAGCCTTGTCCGGGGGGTGATCTCCCGAAAAACCCCTCCGACGCTCAAGTCAGAACGTAGATCGGAAATTAATGAATGACAGATTGTAGAACGAATGCGAGAAGGAAGGTCGGGATTGGGATTGCTAGTGCTAGTGCTAGTGTTTGGGAAGGCTAAGGAAGTAATGTAAGCAAGGATACTAGGAAAGCTATTTCAGATGATCCTCCCTCCTTGATGGTAGCCCCTATTTATAATTGTGAGGAAGGGAAGTTGCAGAAGAAGTGAACTATCATGGGAGTAGTGGGAGTAATGGGAGGTGGACTGATCATGGGAAGAGTGGGCATTTATTCATCTTGAAACAAGGAGAGCCATGCATTGTGGGAGAGTGGGGAGTTAGGGTTTTTTAGAGGTAACTGGCCCATGGGCCATTCAAGGAAGATGGGACTTCCAGAAAAAGCCCATTGACCGAAAGTCAAGGTCAACGGAAAAGGTTAAAGGGTATTTCGGTAATATGATGCTAATTATTAAATAAATTAATTAATTAAAAAACAGTACCATGACATATATATATATATATATATATATATATATATATATATATATGTATATATATATATATATATGTATATATATATATATATATGTATATATATATATATATATATATATATATATATATATATATATATATATATATATATATATATATATATATATATATATATATATATATATATATATTTTCTAATTTTAAACCGGAGCAGATTATTATGATAAATGCTGCTATTGTCTAACGTTCTCTAGAAACATATCGTAAATAAGGCTGCAAATGGTCGTTGTGATATGTTTTGATACTAAAATGTAACCAATTCTAAAATTCCTGACTAGAAATTTCTATATCAGACCACAGCTTTCTAAAATGATTATATCTGGTTTTATGCTTTTTTATCTTACATTTTTTTGACTAAAAATAATATATTTTTCATTACATATGTAATATGTTCCAGTTCACATTCATCACTAATTACAAATGGTTCTTCTATATATTTGCAATTACCATTAATAGACATAAGTCATTACTCATAATTACTAAACATATAGCCTACTATAAACAGTACTGAATTTATCAACAAAATAATCCTTCTACATAAAAAATACCTAAAATAAGCTTCGAAAAATTTAATTTCCAAAATAAGCTCCTCCTTGTGCGAGCCTAAGGTCATGTATGTTCGTTGTTAGTTAACAACGAACAAAGAAACTGAAAAAAAAAATAAAAATAAAAATAAAAACTTTGTTCGTTGTTACTAACAGAGAACAAAAGGAGACAATGTCATAGCTTTGAAAGGGAAATAAAATTAAACAAAGCTTGTTCGCTTTTACTTAAAAAAATTGTGTTTTATTTTTTTGTATATAACAAAAATCCTTTTTTGTATATAACAAAAATCACTACGTTACACAAAAACAAATAAAAAATAAAAAAACTATAACATAAATTTGAGGAATATTTTTAGTTTATAACATAGTATCGTTTTTTGTATACTAGTTGGTGGGGTGCGTGTTACGCACACACACTCCCAAGATATCCTATTTTCCTTTAAAAATCAATTTGAAGCGACGGTATTTCTTATGTATTTGGTGTTAGCGACGTTAAGTTAAAGTTAAGGCTGTAAATGGGTTAGTTTCATTGTGTAATTAAAGGTACATAATGTTGCTCATAAAGAAGTTGTTAATATAGTCATAAGTTATTAAGTTTGAGTTTGTGTTTAAAAAAGAGCTTTAATAAAATTCTTTTATGTTAAAATCATTTAATAGCATATTAACATAATCTAACATACATTTAAAACTAATAAATGTTTGCAAATCATTTCATTAATTTGTAATATGTATTGTGTCTTTATATTAAACAAATCATGTTAGTTATCACAAATCTTGTTAATTTTCACATAATTTGCATTTTATTATTAGTAGGTAAGCTGAGCCAAAAGTCATTCGGTAAGTCCCAATCTTACAAAATACATATCTCTCCTCAACAACTTTATTTTGATAATCATAGCCATAATCTTAATCTTGATTCTAATTCTTATTGATTCTAATTTTTGTTAGTTATATTTAATACAATCACTAAGCTGATGTTAGAACAATAATATTGTTTCCTTATCATTACAATGATTAAGTCTATCCTATTTTGTGATGCTGTTTATTTAAAGATCACCCAAAAATATATGGAATTCTTGTTAGTTATATTAAATACAAGCACTAAACTGATGTTATAATAGTAATACTGTTTCCTTATCATTTCAATGATTAAGTCTATCCTATTTTGTAATGTTGTTTATTTGAAAGATCACACAAAAACATATGGAAAATAAATAGTTTATTTCCTAAAGGGAATCACTTCTTTATGATGTTAATTCATAATATTTTACTTAACTATTGTTTTATATACTCTCCATTTCACATTTTTTGTTAAATTGTACATTTTTCACATTTATAAAGTACAAGCCAATCCTAAATATCTATAAATACACCTACAAAATTATTTTTAAAATATAAAATTACATAAATCGAGACGAATCAAATAAAATATCATTATAGCATACAATAAATAAGCTAATTAATCTAGCTATTTTTTAAACTAAATCCTGCCGCTTATCTATTATTGTTGAAGACTTTTAAATTTGATTTGTCTCAATTATCAATAATTACTATGAGTGTATATTCTAATGTTGTTGTTAATAGAATATTTATTCACTTTGATAATAATAGTATCATAATTGATACAAATATTTAATAATTAAGTTTATGTTGTAAATGAATTAAGTTTATAAAATAATATCATTATTCATGTTAACAAATATTTATAACATCCGTGTTTTACACATGAATCTAAGCACAATAAGTGTAAATAATTGCACTTATCAGCTATAAATTGGTGATGGTAAACAACAGTAAGATAGGATAAACATGATGATAATTAAACTTTGTCAAATATTGTTTTTAACAAATTTACACTATTTTTTTATTACCATTCACACCATTTATATGTCGAGAATTAAATGGGCGACGAACAGTTTTTTATGATTTATTAAACTTGTTTTATAGATTGTAATCGGCACTAAACGTATCTCGTATTTAATTGCAATTTACATGCCAAGAAAATAACGTATGCGGATAATAATAATGATCATAGATATTATTATATATTGTTAATTAAATTTATAGCACATTCAATTAATACTATGCTATAATAACAAGCTATAATATTATGATCATTGGTATTATTATTATACTATGTTATATTCAATTAAGACAACATCTTCCTGTTGCTACTTCTATGTCTTCTTCTTATTTCTCACGCGAATCATCTTCTTCTTTCCTCATCTTCCTGCTAAACTTTTTTTTTCTTGGGAAAAACTAAGAGGAAGGGAGATACCCCAGAAAAAGGGTTGATTTCTTTGCAAATGGGCAAAAGAAAGATTAAATCTTCCAGTACGAATCAGGAGGCTATTATTTCGATTGATGATCTAGGATCAAACACTTCAGGTCTTACTTTCTCTTAACTTCTTCTGAATTCTCAATATAATTTAATATTTATTTTGGTATATTTTTGCTTGATGGGCAGAAGAAAGATTAATCATTAAACCTTTGGTATAATTTTGTGGTGTTTGAATTTTGCATGTCAAAATTTTCTTGCTGTTTTTGTCATTTAATTTATTAGGAATGTTAAGGTGGATGGGAAATTTTGTGTCAATTACTACTGATCATTATGCTATTATTAGGAATGGTGTAATGCAAGTTTTCCCGAGGATGCGTTATAGGTTTTGTAATGCTTAAGGCTTGAGCTCATTTTATGCTTCAGGGTTGAACTCACCACTTTGGGGATGACTCTATGGCTTATTTCTGAATTTTGGTTTTTTTTTGTTTGTCTCTATTCTTCTTGCTTATTCTCATTAAAACTTGATGCTTTTCTAATGCAATTTCAACCGATTTTGTGATCTAATAACATCATAAAAATGGTTTTTCATGTTTAAGTTTCACTTTTCCACAAACCAACACAATTTTTTTTCAGTTTATTTTTACGTTATTCGTGCGTATTCGACAAACTTTCTAGAAGGCCACCAATTCATAACATAATTCCCGCCGCCAAGCACACTTAACATTCGTATCCAATAGTGGTCGGGGCAATGACTTCTAGCCACAAATACTCTAGCACACAATATTCAATTATAAGGGCTTTGCTTTAGGCTTGAGCTCATGTCATGCTTCAGGCTTGAGCTCATCACATTGGAGATGACTCTATGGCCTACTTCTGAATTTTGATTTTCTTTTGTTTGGTATATTTTTCTTGCTTATTCTCATTTAAATTTGATGCCTTTGTAATGCAATTTCAACTGGTTTTGTGTTCTAATAACATCATAAAAATGGTTTTGAAAACCGACGATATTTCTTACAACATAATCAATTTGATTTAAGCAAATTTATATGCTAAATTCTTCAAGGGAAGGATTGTTTGTCCATTAAATCTTGTGTTGTATTGTGTATAGGCCCAAGATGTACACTTTTTTGGGTTGTGAATTATAATAATTCATTAAATCATACCCACTTTTGTTTATGTGATGTTGTGGATAATGCTGGCTGTTAAGGACGGAAATAACCCTTTTGTTATCATTAACAAGGGTAAGGTTAAATAGATCCGACCATGAAACCTTGCCTAGATATAAAATAAACAATTTGGAATAATATATCATTTAGAATTTGCTTCTCCTTTGGTGAAAGTTAGATTACTTTTGGGCCTTATGGCTTTGAATGGCATTGGAATAAGAGGGGTAACGATTCCACGTACATGATTTCTTGCAATAGATGCTTGGGAGTAAACATGTAGGATAATACATTTTGTACATGTTTTATATGCAATTCTTTTGTTTCTACTTTAATGTGTTCTGTTAAATAATTAGCTTGTCAAGTTTTTGATGATCGGCATAACTCAATAGTCTTACATCTAAAATGTTTCGATAACTCTCTCATTGCTGATGGTCATTATGATGGATGCAAATTTTGTTTGGTTTATAGCTAGATGTTTTGTGTTTGTAAATGCAGTAGCAAACTGTGTCCAGAAATCTATGGTATTTTCACTCTTAACCTTTGTGTTCTAGCTTTAATTTTAATCATAATGTTAAATTCCTAGTCTTGATGTTTTATTTTGAAGCTATTGATTGAGCTTTGTTTGGCAGGAAGTCAAGAAACTTTGGTTGTAAGTCTGTAAGGTACTAAGGATAGAAAATCCTCAGGAGATAGATCAGTAATACCAAAAACACTTGAACACTGTATAAGTTACTCCTCAGAACGTGTATCATATGCTTTTGGAAAACACTCAATGATGGATAGTTATACATTTAACTACTACTTGGAGTAAATTATCCCCTGGTATTAAAAGGGTCTCTTTTTCGTAGTGTCTTTATGATGTTAATTCAGATTTTTAAAACTTTCAGAAATATATAGAAGAGCATTTCTAAAAGCCAAAGGGAATCATTTGATTACTTGGATGGCTTGCAATTCTACATTGTACAAGAAAGTCTAGATTGGATAATTAAAAAACATAAAAGATTTTCTCGAAGAAGTATGTTTTTGTTCCTATTGTCTGCTGGTATGTGTTCACACTAATTACTTTCTACTCTGGTTGTCTTAAGTGTATTCTTTTCATTGGGAGGAAAAAGTATTTCTTTTCATTCTAACACTATTCAACTTATGAAATTTTCACCCATCATCGTAGTTAAAAGCCTAAATTAAACCTCACAATTTTTAAACCAACACACAAAGCTAAAAAGTAAAGCAATCCCATTAACAAATTTTGAGAACGGAATAAAAATGATCGAACACTTAGATTGAAACAATAGGAATTTGAAGGGATTTAGATAAATCTTAAAAAGTAGAGAAAAATATGAGTATAATGACAGATAAAACTTACTGGGATCGTTTTCATCGTTCGTTAGTTCTTCATTATCAGTTCTAGAAAACCCTAATCTTGTATGAATAGTATTCTCTATGAAGTTAAAGCTTGGGAGTCATACTTGAAACCTGAACACTAAACACAAATAACTTTTTTGCAGCTCCTGCATCTACGGATACTACTCAACACGGTGCGAATAATAGTAACGTGGCATTAGGGGATAATAATATAGTTTTCTTTGCTGTCTCCTTTAATTTATCATGACATTACTCACTAGTCATTACACAATTACACAACTTAAACCAACTACTACCATTGAGCTTTTTTTCTATGTTTATTTGTATGAATTTAACTTACCTATTCCTAGATTATGATTTTGTTCGCTCATAAGCCTTGCTTGGAAACTTATTTTTGGAGTAATATCTCATCCAGAAGATACCCTCCCCGTATTTTTCTATAAAACTAATCACTACATTAAGAGCCTTCTCTAACTTAACAATAATGTTACTACATTTCTTACTTTCACTTATTTATTTAATATGATTTACATATCCATATAAACGCACAGCGGGAGTCCTCAGTGTTATCACCCTGGCAACTCCGAACTGAAATACTAATTTATCAAAGTGATTCTTCAATTCATTTATTGATTTTTTTTCATCCAAAGTAAACTATTGACACAATATTTAGCATTATTTTTTTATAGATAAATTATTATGAAAAATAAAGTTAAAAATTGTGATGATGGTTTTATTTACATTGGAAAAATAAATCACATAAATGAACTGAAGGATCACTTTCATAAATCATTATTTTAGTGCGAAGTAGATGAATATCTACTGGTGAAGATAAGACCACTAAGTAACAGGTGAAATTGCTAGGTGTCGCGAGTGATGATAGATGGAACTCATGTTGTGTGTTTAGGATGGGAAATTAGGGTTGCTTGCAGTCCACAACAATAAAACTTTAGTGGAGTATTGTTTATATAGGAATGGGGATAATGTTAAGGTTTTAGGTGAAAGTAGGTATTGTAGTAGGGTTATTGTTTAGTTACAGAAGGTTGTTAATGTTATGATTTGTTTTATAGATAAAAGATAGGGGATATATTTTGCATGTGTTTTCAACACTCGAGAAATGGGTTTCCAAACAAGGCCTAAGAATGAACAAAATCATAATCTATGAATAGGATGGGATGTATGATATGGTAAGTAAAGTTTAGAGAAATTAAGATGGAAACAAGCTTTCATAAGAGAGTAGTTAGTGGTAGTAGTTGATTTAAATGATAAGTGTGTGCTGTTGCGTAACGCATACTGAGTAATGTAATCATAAATCAAAGCAAATTCAAGGGGACGGAGAAGTATTGAATATTAATGCCCAAGGGTTCCTTTATTAATCTTTATTATTGACATTCTGTGATCTAAGTATTTATGTAAACCAATATATGCAAGTTCTCTTATTTAAACAATCATTTAGGATGATTTGGAAAGATGCAAATCGGCAATCTTCTTGTGCTATAGTGTTTAATATGTAGGTTTCAAGAATTGATTTTTTGCTTTAGCTTCTTGGTTTGTCAAAAAGTCAAAATCTATTAGGTAAATGGCTTTTTTTGTCTTTTATTCTAAGATGAAAAAGTCACGGTTTGGCTTATTAGTTGACATTTTCTCTAAGTAACAATCAAAAGTCAATATCTAATTTTACAAAACATCTTCACAATCAACTGACCTATTCAATCAGCTTTAAAGCCAACAAATCACTCAACACCACTAATTGGTCAAATAAACCAACTAACAAAGCTAATCAACAACCATTCGTTAAACTCCCTCATAAGTAATATTACAGATGTGTTCTTTGTTTAGTTGTTGGTGCCATTGCAATTTTCTTTTCTCTAGGGATCACGTGAGACTGGTGATAGTCTGTCATTTTGGTGAGTCTATAAACTCTTACACTGAAGCCAGATGCATCTTGTTGCTTGATTCAAATAACATGGTTGCAAATGTAATTGAATCTGATTTGAGAAAGTATGGTCCTAGGCTCTTAGCCCGTTTTGATTAGCGTTTTGAGCGAAAAATCTTGTTTATGTGGATAAATGGTTTTGTCTAACTTTTTTATTTGCAGGTTTGTTTATGATATATTTTAAGCCTACGATCGTTCTGAATCTAAAGATGATATATATCGTATTCCTCTATTGGTACCATAGGTGGATGTTTTATGAGCTATATATAAATCTGATTATGTTTGAATGTGCTTCCATGTTTTGCTAAGGCTCCATCTTATATTCTATGAGGATGATTATTTTGTAGTGCGTAGATGAAATAAAAGTGTCGATATTATTATGTTCTTTGATGCAATCTGTTCATCATTCAAGTATTTTCTACTGAATAGCCTCTAAAAATTCCAAGTTGATTATTGATACACAACACCACACTATTGTTTAATAACCAGTAAAGACCACTACAAAGCTCATCCATATGTTAAAGCACAATTAGAGTAGTTCACAACCATTAACTCTCCTTGAATGCAAAGTAATTAATAGGCACCTTGAACACATACACCCACGTTAGCAATATATATAGAGTTAGACACTTTCTTTCAATCTTTCGAATCCAACGGAAAATTGAATAGATTAAAAGAACACATGATGCTCCATCTTCATACAGGGTCATGTCCATTGAGAAAACCCTATCATTTTGGTATGTGACAATTTTCTTGGGACTGCTGGAGTCTTTTCATTGTGCAAAAGTATTATTTACGTCTAGATTTTTCATATGAATTTTAGTAGTATGCTATTCATATCATTTTATCTTCTCTTCAATCTGATGCTACCTTATTGAAAGGCAACCCCTTTTCACTTTTCAAGTTCCCCAACAGAAAAATGATGTTGATTGTGGTAGATTCGTTCTTTACTAGAAAAACGATTCCTCGATGATGCTCCAGAAGACTTCAACAAATCAAGTCTAGTATTATCATTAATAAAAGTAAGGTTGCATATATTTGACCCCAAACCCCACCTGTGGAAGCCACTTAATGGTAGTTAGGGTAATGAAATATTATTGTTAGAAGCGTCAATACCTCTAATTGCTTTGATATGTTTTCGTAGTTGACGCCTGATTGGTTTCGTTCAGAATGTTTTGCTCAGTATTGTGACAAACTCGATGAGGAGGAGAAACTCATACTTGAACCAGTTTTAGAACATGTTCCAAGGATATGATTTTGATACATCTTCATAGTCAGGAAATCGATCTAGCATTTTCGGTTCTGAATTTTAAATCTCACAACTGCAGTAATGGTATGTTGCGATCACAGACGCAGTACCTTGCAAAGTTACGGCTTGTTTTACATATATCGCAGTGTCAATTGTTTTTTGGGAAAAACATTCATTTTAGCATAGTAAGTAAGTTTTTCGGAACCCATATTTAAATCAGAGCCCTTTTGCTTTGAAAACTTTTTATATATATTGTTGTTCTTAATTGTTTTATGGTTTATAGTATTCCAGTGTTTATTGTTTATTGTTTTTTATTTCCAATTATTGGATTTTTCATTTACTGTTTGAATGCACGCGGACCCCCAAGTTACCCAATAACGATCCCCCACGAAACAATTTAGTCGACATAGATCATATAGAATTAGTGACAAAGAAACCTTGATCTTTTGTCTACCCAAACTTTATGCAACATTGAAGAAGACCTGCCAAAACAATAAGAAAACAACATAAGAATCTTTCTTTTGGAACATATCCCTTATTTAAGTTGAGATTTGTTTCAATCCTCTTGGGTGAAGTGCTGGACC
>NC_080048.1:12398451-12405951 GCF_026212465.1 Amaranthus tricolor
TGGATCCAATAGGAGAAGGGTTGTTTGCTCAAGGACGTTCGTGCTCAAGACCACCTTTGTTTTGCGGTACAAATTTCTCACATTAACTTTGATGAAAATGTTTGTGATAGATCAAGATATGGAACTTTGGGAGATCATTACTAAAGGACCTAAGATACCCATGAAAAAGAACGCTCAAGGAAATGATGTACTAAAGTCCGAGTCCGAATATTAACAAACTGATTTGGAATGGGTTTCCAAAAACTATAGGGCAATGAATCAATTATGTTGTGCTTTAAATGGTACTGAGTTTAATCGAGTTTCTTCATGTACAAGTGCTAAAGAAATACGGGACAAGTTGGTTGTGACATACGAAGGAACAAATCAAGTAAAGGAAACAAAGATCAACAACCTTATGCATCAATACGAAATGTTTAAGATGAAAAAGGATGAGAATATAAATGAAATGTTTACCCGTTTTACCTTGATTACTAACAGTTTGAATTCTCTTGGCAAAACTTTTACTAATGCAGAAAAAGTCCAGAAAGTCTTGAGGTGTCTTCCAAGATCCAAATGGGGTCCAAAAGTCACCGCCATTGAGGAAGCTCAAGACTTGAGAATTCTATCGCTTGACGATCTCCTTGGAAAACTCACAACTCATGAACTTACCCTACATGATGATGGAAAAAATGATGTAATACCTTCCATGAAAAATCTTGCTCTAAAGGCAAAGAAACATCATGAATCTTCAAGTGAAAATGAAGATAGCGATGATGAGGAAGATCCATTTGCATTGATCACAAAAGGTCTTGAAGGAATTATGAAGACGCGAAAAAGATTTAAGAAATTTAAATCCAGAAATAAAGGTAAGTCTTCTAACTCTAATTCAAACTTTAAGACTAACAAACTTGCTTGTTTTGAGTGTGGATCTACAAAACATATTGTAAAGGACTGTCCTAAGAAGAAAAGGGAATCCTACAAAAAGAACAAGAAGAAACAAGCGATGGTTGCAACTTGGAGTGATTCCGAAGGATCATCCGAATCTGAAAGTGAAGATGGACAAGCTCATGTATGTCTTATGGCTGATAATGATAACAATGATGACTTAGATCAAAACCATAAAGAGGTACGTGACTATCTTAACACATGCTCAAAAGATGAATTAGTTACAACTCTCGTCAATATGTTTCAAATTGAAAAGATTTTAAAAGATGAGAAAGATATCTTAGTGGATAGAGTATGACATTATGCTGAAGGTTGTGAAGAAATCATAAATAAAAATGAATCGCTAAAGGCTGAAAAAATTAAACTTGAAAAGACTGTCAAGATCTTGAAAGAACAGAATCTTAGCCAGACTAAACAACTTATTGACCTTAAGAATGAGAATAATGACCTTGAAGCTAGGCTCAAAACCTTGAAACATGAGTCTGAGAAAAATCTACAAGCATTAACCAAGCTAAATGAATCTGAATCCAAATTCACTAAAATGCTTACACGTCAAAAACCATCTAGTGATAAACGTGGTATTGGTTATAATAATGTTACACATAACTATAAGAGTAAAACCACATTTGTGAAAAGTGCATATAAATATAAACGTACACCTACTTGCACCTTTTGTTGCAAAGAAGGACATATTAGACTTGCTTGTCCATACAGACGTAAGGAAAATCATATTATTAAGAATTCTTTTCCTCTTGAATTGCGTGGACAGATAAAGCAAATATGGGTTCCTAAAGGGACAAGACCACCCAACATGGTGTGTCCCGAATATGGTTTCAAATTTGTCACATGGATAGCCAAGTAAGGTTGAGTAAGGTTATTTTTTTTGTTTTGTAGCATAAACAAAAGTGGATTCTAGATAGTGGATGCTCGAGGCATATGAGTGGTAAAATCTCTTTATTTTCTGAAATTAAGGAAAGATGAAATGGCTCAATCACCCTAGGAGATAAAGGTAAATGCAAAATTTTAGGCGTTGGTAAAATTGGTAAGAATCCATCTAAAACTATAGACAATGTTTATTTAGTTGAAGGTTTAAAATTTAATTTGCTAAGTGTGTCTCAACTATGTGATAAAGGTAATGAAGTAATATTTGATAAAGAAAAATGTGTTGTCAAAAATCCTAATAACGGAGATACTTTCATTACTGCCCTTAGAAATGATAATGTTTATGCCTTGCATACTAACGAAATTGCAGCTCAGAATTTCAAGTGCTTCAAAGCTATTACAGATAATCGAAAACTATGGCATAGACGTCTTGGTCACATCAATACTCACACCATGCAGAAGTTGGTAAGTAAAGATCTAGTTAAGGGACTTCCAGCTCTTGACTATAAACAAAGTCCTATTTGTGACGCATGCATTAAAGGTAAACAAGTAAGAAGTTCATTCAAACCGAAGAAAATGGTAAGTACATCAAGACCATGTGAACTCTTACATATTGATTTATGTGGACCAATGCGTGTACGGAGCATAAGAGGTAAATCTTACATCTTAGTTACAGTTGATGATTATTCTAGATTTACATGGGTTGATTTTTTGAAGGATAAAACTAAAGCCTTGAAACCATTCTCAAGACGTTGTAAAGAGATGCAGACTCAACTAAACCTTCCAATAGTCTCGATTAGAAGTGACCATGGGAGAGAGTTTGATCAACTAGGCTTTGACTCCTTTTGTGAAAAATATGGAATAACCCATAACTTTTCAGCTCCTAGGACACCCCAACAAAACGGTGTAATTGAAAGGAAGAATCGAACCTTAGAAGAAATCGCTAGGACAATGCTTATTGAAAGTGGATTAGCTAAACACTATTGGGCCGAGGCTGTTAACAAAACTAATTATGTTTTAAATAGATGCCTTATAAGACCCATACTTAAGAAAACTCCCTATAAGTTATTCAAAGGAAGAAAACCGAATATAGCATACCTTAGACCATTTGGTTGCAAATGTTTTATTCATAATAATGGTAAAGACAATTTAGGTAAATTTGATGCTAGAAGTGATGAAGGTATATTTCTTGGATACTCACTAAATAGTAAAGCTTATCGAGTGCTGAAAAAACATACAAATATAGTTGAAGAAAGTATACATGTTGTTTTTGATGAATCCGACAGTGGAACATTAAATGAAGGATTTAAAGAGTTAAACCTTAATAAACATTTTAATGATTTGAGTGATGATGAACTGGATGTTAATGATATTAGTGCAGTTAAAAAGAATAACATGCAGGATACCATACAAAATATTGATGATGTAGGAACACAGATTGTAAACATTGAAGACTCACAGTCTGATCTTGAGACCCAACCTCAAGAACTTGAGATAGTTCCTGAACGCTTTAGATACACCAATTAGAAAAACTTCAAATGAAATAAGTACTAGTTCTTTGAATGAAAACACACCATCCATACTACGAAGAAGAATTAGAAAGTCGTATCAACATTCTCCAGAAAACATTATAAGTGATGCAAACAAAGGTACGCAAACTCGATCCTCTCTTAAGAATCTATATGCATTTTCTGCTTTTGTTTCTCTTGTAGAACCAAAGGATGTTAAAGAAGCATTACAAGAACCAAAGTGGATCATTGCAATGCAAAATGAATTAAATGAATTCGAAAGGAACAAATTTTGGGATCTAGTTGAAAGACCTCCAGATCATACTATCATTGGAACTAGATGGGTCTTTCGTAACAAACTCAATGAGGATGGAGACATTGTAAGGAATAAAGCAAGACTGGTAGCTCAAGGCTATAATCAAGAAGAAGGTATAGACTATGATGAAACTTTCGCATGAGTTGCAAGGTTAGAATCTATTCGTATTATGCTTGCTTTTGCTTCATACATGAATATTAAACTATATCAAATGGATGTTAAATGTGCATTCTTAAATGGATACTTGCAAGAGGAAGTATATGTTAAACAACCACCCGGCTTTGAAAATTCTAATCTACCTAATCATGTGTTCAAACTAAATAAAGCGCTATATGGCTTGAAACAAGCTCCAAGAGCTTGGTATGACAGATTTAGCTCACATCTACTTGAAAATGAATTTCAACGAGGTAAAATTGATAAAACAGTTTTCATTAAAACTAAAGGAAAAGATATTCTAGTTGTTCAAGTATATGTTGATGATATATTATTTGGAGCCACTAATGATTCTTTGTGCAAGGAATTTTCTGAGATTATGTGCAAGGAATTTGAAATGAGCATGATGGGAGACTTAAGATTCTTTCTTGGACTACAAATAAAGCAAAAGAAAGATGGCATATTTATTTGTCAAAGTAAATATGTTAAAGATTTGTTAAAGAAGTAGAATATGGATCAATGTAAAGACGTTAATACACCTATGAGTGCAACACTAAGTCTAGACCAAGATATAAATGGTAAGAGTGTTGATCAGAAGACTTCTAGAGGTATGATTGGTTCTTTATTGTATTTGACTGCTAGTCGTTCTGATATCATGTTTAGTGTTTGCTTATGTGCTCGTTTTCATGCTAACCCAAAAGAATCTCACTTAACAACAGTTAAGAGAATCTTTAGATATTTATATAGGACTAAGGACTTCGGTCTGTGGTACCCTAGCTGTGGAAATTTTAGTTTGATTGGTTTTTCAGATGCTGATTATGCTGGATACAAGGTTGATAGAAAAAGCACCTCAGGATCGTGTCAATTCTTAGGAAATTCTTTAATCTCATGGTATTCTAAAAAGCAAAATTCAGTTGCTTTAACTACAGCTGAAGCTGAATACATAGCTGCAGGTGCATGTTGCTCTCAAATTTTATGGATTGCTCAACAACTTAGAGATCTTGGAATTGATTTCAAAGGTATACCAATAAAGTGTGATAATACAAGCGCAATTTGTATTACTAAGAATTTTGTACAACATTCACTTACAAAACGCATTGAGGTACGTCACCATTTTATAAGAGATCATGTTGAAAAAGGTAATATTTCTCTATCCTTTATACCTACTGAAAATCAGTTAGCTGATATATTTACAAAACCTTTAAGTGCTGATCGTTTTGCTTATATACGTATGGAACTTGGCATGCTAAATGATGTTGCATGAATTTAGGGGGAGTAATGACAAAGGGTTAAATATTAAACGTTGACTGTTACTTAATACTAAGTATGTATTAAGGGGGAGCATTATATTTACATGTTTGATTGTCAATATGTGTGTGTTTATGCATGAGTTTGAGAATTGAAAATTTAATTTCAATTTCTTAAAAAATTATTGTTCTATAAATATGGGATTTATAATTAAATACCTTTAATCAATAAAGGATATTTAATTATTTTAAAACAAAATTATTTGTTTGAATTACTTATGGACGTCATCCATGCATTAAGATTTTGTTCATGACTTTGGTTTAAATCCATTTAATCTCATAATTGCATTTCCAAATCAAACACCTATTCACGTCATTGAACAACCGGTCAAGTAACTCACCTTTTGCATTCCCTGTATTGTCAAATCAACATTTATGGAAGTACAAATGCATTGTACTATACTCCTTAAATAGAGAGTGAAATGCATTTCTCATTCACTCACCATTACACTTTCTGATTTGCTTTTCAAACCGTCTCTTTCACCTTCCTTTTCAAGCCTTCAAAATCCTTTTAAATGGCACCCAAAAGAAATATGAACAAATCTGGTTCAAAATCCGAAAAAGGTGAATCATTTAAAACCCTTATTGTTCACTCACCTTTAAACTCTTTAGACGTTCCAAAGCAGTGGTTTGAGAGTCATACAGCATATGGGAGATGGATTGATATTTTCAGACAACCTCACTTTCTTATGTTGATATTCTTGATTACAATTTCTTCTTATTTGAAGATCTTGAGATTATCTCTGCTTTTATTCAATCAACTCCTGGTTTGTTGTTAAACCCTAGTTCTACTACTTATCCTGCTCTTGTGAAAGTCTTTTATTCAAACTTATCTTTTACTATGATTGATGGAAATCAGGCTTTAAGAAGCTTTGTCAAAGGACAAGAGCTTATCATCTCTAAAACCCTAATGAATGATTTGTTAAAATTCTCACATGATGCTGATGATAAAACTCCTAACATTCTAGCTTTACAAAACGCTAAGGACATGTTTATTCTTGAATCCTATTCTGATTTCTCTTCTGTTAAACAATTGACTCACAATGCATTGAATTTATGTGGTAAATTACTGCATTATATTCTTGTTAGAACTGTTTTCTCTCGCAACTCCTCATGTGAATTAGTCACTGATGCTCATCTAATATTGATGTGGAAAATTGCTTCTCTTAAGAATATTGATTTTACTTCTGTTATTTTCTCTACAATGCGATTTTGCAGTTCTCATACTCGCAATTGTTCTCTTCCTTATGCCAACCTATTGACATTGGTCTTTGATCATTTTAATCTACTCTTTGATTCAGAGGAAGTGGATTACTCTGGTCCTATATCTTTGTCAAGTGAAATCCTCCCTCCTCTTGGTATTTTTAAAATCCATGACAAGTATGAGTTATACTCACATTTGTCTTCATCTGACAAAGAGGATTTACAAAAGATTCATGGTAAGCGGCTTTCACGTCTTGAACCTCACATTAAAGAACACACCACTGTTTCCCGCCTCCAGTCTCTTGACTTAGAGGTTGGTGAAATGAAATCTTCTTTACTTGATTTGCATGATAAGGTGTCTACTCTGACTTTTATGTTAGACACATTTATGAAAGAAATGAAAGGTATGGTAGTTGAAGATGTGGTAGTAGAAGAAGAAGTTGATGAGGGTGTTGCTACTATGCCACAAGATGATGTTGTAATGGAGGAGGCAAAGGAGAAGAAAGGAGAAAAAGAGAAAGAAGCTGATGAGATGCATGCAGACAAGGAAATGAAGATTCCAGTTGATGTTAATACCACCCCAATTCAAACCATTCCTCCAACCGTTGATGAAACCACTTCACCTGGTAAACCAAAACCTTCCAGGAAAAGGAAGACAAGGTTCAGAAAGTAATTTTAGTTGTTGATTGATGATAAACAATTTTTTTTTGGAAAACAATGTTTTTATTAACAATCCCAACATTTTCCTCTCCTTGTTTACTTTTTGATGAAAGTCAAAAAGGGGGAGATATGTAAATTATTAGTTTGCTTAATTTGCTTTGCTTGCTTATCATGTTGCATATATCATGTTGCATATAATATATTGCTGGATAGATAGTTTATTTTTAGATGCTCTGATATATTGCTGGATGATTTGCTCTGATTTATTAATAAATTGTTTTGTTTATTGCTAAATGCATTCATTCAACATTTATGCTTGGGGGAGATAATTTATGCTTGGGGAAGATAATTCATGCTTTGGGGAGATATGAAAATTTTTGTAGGAAAATTTGTGAAGATATAGATATAAAATTGATCGTTGCTGATTATTGATTATCGTTCATGATTCATGATATTTGATAATCATGTTTTTGATATTACAACATTGATATGATGCTACATTACAATAATGATTATTATATTTGCATGTATTATGATTAGATATTTG